>NC_092333.1:95331500-95640500 GCF_046630445.1 Rutidosis leptorrhynchoides
TAATGAACTCACCAACCTTTTTGGTTGACACTTGAAAGCATATTTATTCTCAGGTTTGAAAAAAATCTTCCGCTGTGCATTTGCTCATTTTAAAGACATTACTTGGAGTCATTCATGGCATATTTCAAAAGACGTTGCATTCAAGTCGTTGAGTTCAATAAAGATTATTATTAATTAAATGATACATTAGATCATTTATAGTTGGATATTATGAAATGGTACGCATGCGTATCAACTTTTGATGTAATGAAAGTTTGTCTTTTGAAAACGAATGCAATGTTTGTAAAATGTATCATATAGAGGTCAAATACCTCGCAATGTAACCATATGTTATTGTATTCGTCCTAATGGATTAGTACGGGTCATTTCACTTCATCTACGGAAGAAAAGATTGATGCATATAGTTATGCACCTGAAAACACTCGGAACCTGAGTAAACGTTTAAAACGTATCTGTGCTAGCTCCTTTGACATTGTTATTACCGAAAATAACATTGCAATTCTTTTTCAAACTAGCCAATTTTGTCACAGCTCCAGCAAATCAGCTTCAATTTTTCATTTGAATAAACCTTATTATAAAGATTACCCCTTCATCATCATTACTGGAGAACCGTTTATATCCCATCACATTAGCAACAAGCTTACCAATAACTTCATTACTCATCGGCTTAAGTTTCTGAGAAGAACCATTATAACTGTTCTTTAAAACCTTATCATATACTCAACCACATCTTATAACGAGAATTGTCATACCAATTACCGGGAATCAACAATCAGTATTTTGAAATCTCGCAGCATGTCTACATCAACAGTTATATGTATACATATAACATTTATCTCTTAGAATTATGATCTTCCATTCTGAAATTTTGAAAAACACCCAGTCTACGAATCAATACTCCAAGTTTTGAGAAAGATGAATGAAGCAACAGAAACTGTAGACAACTGTAAACAATCCTAACCGTCAGAAGTTTGATGACAAAGAATTTTATGTTGGCAAAGCTCCGAAAAGTTGGAACTGGAAAACGGTTTGAGCAAACCACGAAGGAGGCTGTGGACAAATCACAAAGACTAAACCTGCCTTCAAAGAATCCAAATGATTCAGTATCTGCTGAAGTCATTATCGAATACCTTGCTCCTGACTCTAAACTTTTACGAAAAAAATTTCATCATCATCCAACGATATTAGAAATCCTAAGATATCATCGTATCTTTCTTTACAAATATCCTCGATATTTTTGAAGATATTTTCATAACTATCCTTATCTGAAATCATTTATCTCTTTGCGATATCAGTGTTACATCAGAAAGGAAACTGTTTTAGTTTCTAAATTCTAAAAAATTCGAACTTAAAATCTGAATGTTTTTGAAGTAGTGTTGGGAACTGAAGCATGAGTTAGTATAATATAATGACACTTGATCAACGTGATTATATTATAGTAAGTCATGCTGAGTTTCTAATGAAACATGATGATTCACAGACTATAACGTCATCATGTGCCATGTTACACGACTCTTACATTCTATCTAATCTCCAAACATATCAAGAACGTATCTTCCTGATAATTCTATCTTTTCTCGTGACTTCTGGTAATTTGAAAAGTCAGACCGAGCAATCGAGACATATTATTGCATTTAAGCAAAGAAAAATTTAATTTCTTTAATTATCAAAGAATCGAATCTTATTACAAAGATTTTCTCTAAATCCGTTGAATTCCGGAATTCAACAGTAACTATGTCAATAGTTAAGACAAATCTTTATTTCCTCATTTCACTATTTCGTGATAGCTTCATTATACACTTCGAGTAATCGAATTGCTATATTCATATTACTCAATGATGATAAAACTCTATTTATCAACTCATTTTCGTCATGAAAACATTTTTATTGTTAGCCATGACGACCTCGATCAAATTTCGGGGACGAAATTTCTTTAACTGGCAGGTACTGTGACGACCCGGAAATTTCCAACCAAATTCAAACTCAATCCTTAAATGAGTTTGACACGATAAGCAAAGTCTGTAATGTTAAGTGTCAAAATTTTTGGAACTGTTTTCATACAATCAATCAACTTCGACTATTCCCGACGATTCACGAATAATTGTTTGTAATTAAATATGTATATATATATATAAATGAAACTATATATAATAATTTGAAATTATAAAGTATAATTTAAACATTAGAATTAAATATGTATAATAATATACAAAATAAATAGGTTGTAATTAAAATGATTATATATATATATATATATATATATATATATATATATATATATATATATATATATATATATATATATATATATATATATATATATATATATATATATATATATATATATATATATAATATCTATATATAATATATAATTATTATTATATCGTAATGTATAAATATTAAATACATAATATATGTTATTATATACATGTAATATTAATATAATAAGTTTGATTGCAAGTTAAAAATATAGTTATTATGGTTACTTTCATTATTACTATCATTAATATTAATATCAATATCTGTATTATTAACATTAATATAATATATAACATATAGATAAAGAAATTGAAACATATAGCTTGTTATTACTAGTATTATTATTAGATATAAATTTGATATATATTTTCTTTTTTATAACGATCGATTTCATCTCATTATTGATATACTCATATGAGTCCTCCACCTCTGTATCAATTACTCAGACAAATCCAATTATCACAGCAATTCAAGAATTAAACAGAAAATAAACATGTCGACCTCTGTTCTTTACCTTTTTCAGCCAAATCTCGATTTCGTATTTAATTTCAAAATGTAATATTGCAGAGTTGTTAGGAATTGTCTTTTCAAACTATCTGTAAAGTTTCAGAACTCAATTCTTCCTATCGAATCATAATTTTCGAGTCAAACTTTAAAATTTAAAAGTCAACAATTTTGTTCTTTGTAAAATTCATGTTCGTTTTAATGATTCTGGTACAATTGATGATCCAAAAAGTTTATAAGGATGATTTAAAACCTTTTTCATTTAGCAATCATGGTCTATAACAGCCTCAAATGTCGAATTCGATTTAAAGTTAATACGTGTTCTTATTTTTTTATTTTAGTTTTATTTTAATTAATTTTCTGTTATTTTAATCAGTTTAAACACTTCTAAATTGTTTCTGTATAATTTTAAATCTTAAAACTAATTAGTAAAATTCGTTGTTACTTGGATTTGAGCTCTGATCGATTTCAAGAGGAAGAAGAAGATGAATACGAGTAAACGGGTTATAAGATTTTCATTTGGGTTTAAATCAGATAAAAACATATGGTCAAATGGTTAAGGGACATAAGGGGTGAGCTAGTGGTCGTGGGTTCGAGCCTGTACCTGGGCTGTTACTTTTTTTTTTTTTAACTCTATGAGGTAGTCTATCTTCATTTATTATTATTATTATTATTATTATTATTATTATTATTATTATTATTATTATTATTATTATTATTATTATTATTATTATTATAGATTATTATTGTTATTATTGTTATTATTGTTATTATTGATATTATTATTAAGTATTAGTATTATTAGTATTGTTATTATTATTAAGTATTATGAATATCATTTATTACTAGTATTATCAATATCAATATTGTTAGTATTAGTATTATAATTGTTATTATTAAATATAAGAACTAGGATCAAATTTATTATTAATCTCAATAATATTAGTATTAATATCATTTTTATTAGTATTATTAACATATTTAAAATTTGTAATATCATTATTATCATTATTATTATCACATGTATTATCATTAATATCATCATAACAATCATTTTTAATCGATAAATAATGTACATAGAATATACTTATTATATATATTCTAACTATATAACCATATATCAAACATAATAACATTTTTATATAAATACTTATATATAACAAATTATTGAATTTTAAATTTAATACTAAACATATAGATAGATATAGATATGGTAATATAACTAAATATATAGATAATAATTATTTTAAATATATATACCAAATAAACAGATATAACATAAGATATAATATATATAAATAAAATATATATTTTTAAATGGAATTTAGTATAAAATTTATATAACTACAAACACATAAATATTATATAATTAATAAATGAAATTATGAAATTTCTATTATATGTTTTAATAGATATACAATTGATATAGGTTCGTGAATCCGAGGACAACCCTGCATTGTTCAGTTGTTCAATGCCGTCATATGTATTTTTACTACAAAATACAGTATCGTGAGTTTCATTACTCTCTTTTTAAATGCTTTTGCAATATATATATATATTTTTGGGACTGAGAATACATGCGCTGCTTTTATAAATGCTTTACGAAATAGACACAAGTAATCGAAACTACATTCTTTGGTTGGATTATCGAAATCGAATGTAACATCCCGCCTTTTTCCATTTACTTTTCCGTTATACTAATATAAAGTCCGTTATATGTTTATAACATCTCCCGTTGATACGCGTTTTAAATTATCTCGTTTAGGTAATTCCCGCACCCGAACGAAAGTTGAGGGACTAAACTTGACAAGGGATCAAACCCTTGACTAGGTCAAAGGGTCAAACCCCTTTCACCCATTCACTTTCATCTCCATCTCTCTCTTTCTCTCTAGCAAGAACACACACCCAATTTCCAAATTCATTCAATCATCATCTAAATTCGATCTAGGAGGCTTACAACAAAATAAATTACATATTCGTGATCCTCTCTTCATCCTCTTCATTTTGGTACCAACTTCATCTCGTTTGGGTAACTTTCTAAAATCACTAGATTTTGTGTTCTTGATGTTTTTAACTTATAAAAGTGTTAATTAGTGTCTATGGCTCAAGTCTAACATGAATATATGATTTATATGCTCGATCTCGTTGTTTTAGTGTAACTAGCATGAACTTGAATTTTGGTGTGTTGTTCTTGAATTTTGGATGATCATATGTTGTTAGATGTTAAAAGTTGATGTTTTAATTGTGTTACTAGCATCACTAGCTTCAATTTGATGTGTAGGTTGCCTTAGAAAACTTCATGAACTTGATTATGGATTTTGGTGAATTTGGGTTAGGGTTTGATGAACTTGAAATGGACTTTTGATGCATTGAATGCCATGGATTATTATTGGAAAGTGTTTAGTTGGATTGTATGCTTGATTACCTTCGAAACGGCATATCATTCATGTAAATTGGTTGCCCGAATCATTGAATTACATTTATGAACTTGTATGCGGTTAATGTTAAGCATTAGATGCGGTTTTGGTTGTTGTAATAGGTAGATTGATTGATGAAATGTGTTTAGTTGTTTTCCTCGTCAAATTACCTTCTCAACGGTATAAGATACTTGTCTTGATTGTTTGCGGATCATAAATGGTGATTGTTTGAAGTTAGGTTCGTGCATAAAACTTAAAAACTGCCAGAATTCTCTGCACAGGTATTGGCGCGGCGCGCCATATACCCGCGCGGCGCGCCGTTTGGGTCTGTCCAACTTGGTCAATTTTCGAATAATGTTTGCTATGCTACGCACCTCCGATTCACATGTAACTTGTCCTAGCATGCTCATACATGATTAAAAACCTCAGAAAAATAGTTCGGGACACGACCCGAACGTGTTGACTTTTTCGTTGACTTTGACCGACCAAAGTTTGACTTTTTGTCAAACTTAACCAAATGATTTTGCAACCTTCCTAACTTGTTTATATACTTGTATCTTGCATGAAACTTGACAATTTGATTTCACATGCTAAATAATCGAGTCGTAACGAGCCATAGGACTAATTGAACATCTTTGACCTATCGTGTTTACCGTTATTGATACGACCTATTTGTTTAGGTCAAGACTAGCACTATCCTTCGCACACGTTATTTTGTGAAGTACTTTACTACTCGTGCACTCAAGGTGAGATCATAGTCCCACTTTTACTCTTTTTGAACTTACATTTGGGATGAGAAAACATAAACATTTCTTTACTAAGTGAACACAAGTACAGGAAAACAAACATTCTACATACGAGTTTAGAACAAAATCCTCAATTCGATTATCATTAGTTACACTTGCCGGGTGTAAGCGAGAACTTATGTTATATGGATCCATATGGGTTTGACAAACCCTCATTCAAACGGTTCGCTACCGTTTACGAATGAAATATATTTTCGAGAAACAGTGTATGTTCTAGCACTAAGTGATGGGGTTCAATGGAAGGAAACGTTAAGCATTGATAATTGGGTGCTCGTGAAACAAACTTTTGGAATGTATTACTATTATTTCATTGATGCAAATCTTGTGGTTCACTTGTACTTACTTACTTAAACCTATGATTTCACCAACGTTTTCGTTGACAGATTTCTATGTTTTTCTCAGGTCCTTGAACGATACATGATACATGCTTCCGCTCATTATTTTGATACTTGCATTGGATGTCGAGTATATATGCATACATGGAGCGTCTTTTGGATACTTTTAAATTGTGTCGCATAAGTTTCATTTGTACTTAAAACTTTGTATCGTAACTTGTGGTGGAACTATTCTTGTAAACTTGAACAACCTTTACATTTGAAATGAATGCGACATATCTTTTGGTCAAACGTTGTTTTAAAGACTTATGACCACGTAACGGGACCTAAGTAGACGGCGCCGTCAATGACGATTTGGTCGGGTCGCTACAGATGGTATCAGAGCGTTGGTTGTAGGGATTTAGAGTTTATTAGTGTCAACCCCGAGTCATAGGGTACATTGGTGAGTCTAGACTACAACCGGCATATAGACTTGAAGTAGGAATTACTTGACTACTTGTGCATTTATACTCGAACGCTTCTACTCATATCTACTCTTAGTTCATCTTAATCTCACGTTGTTTAATTTGATTGACGCGCCACCTTGACTATATGAAATGATGTCGAATGCACATATGAATCAGGGTAATATAATTTCCGGGATTATATTACGGTGACTCATATGAACGTTCCGACATTATGACATAAAGAATTTAAGGCGAGTCGAGGAAAAACTTCTCTTTATCTTTATTCTATATCACGGTTAGTATTATTGAGAATACTAATCAATGATATTCTTGTGTCTTGAAGGAACAATGGCTCCTCGTCGTGTACGCCGCAATGAAACTCCCGAACAAGCTCTCGAACGGATGATAGCTACCGCCGTAGATGCGGCCATGGCCGGTCACTCATCCAACAACAATAATAATAACAACCACAACAACAACAACAACAACAACAACAATGGAGCCGGAAACTCAAACGAGGGATGCTCCTATAAAGCTTTCATGGGGTGCAAACCTCACACTTTTGATGGAACCGGGGGACCGGTCGTGCTCACCCGATGGTTTGAGCAAACGGAAGCCGTCTTTAGCATAAGCGGTTGTCGGGACCAAGACAAGGTCAAATACTCCACTCACACCTTCGCCGGTGTCGCTCTTACATGGTGGAATACTTATGTACAATCGGTGGGTACCGATGAAGCTCATGCCCTCTCTTGGGCCGATCTAAAGGAAAATATGATTGTTGAATATTTTCCGCGCGAAGAAACCCGAAAGCTTGAGGAAGAACTAAGAGCTTTGAAAGCGGTCGGAAACGATCTTAAAGCTTATAATCAACGCTTCGCCGAACTATCCTTGATGTGTCCTAATCTTGTTAACCCCGAATCTCAAAGGATTGAGCTCTACATGCTCGGTCTTCCAAAAAGCATCAAACAAGGGGTGATGTCATCCAAACCCACTACTCATCAAGCCGCTATGAACATGGCTCGCCAAATAATTGAAACGGTTGACGAAATCGTAGTTCCGGCACCCAAGGCCGAGGATAAATCGGGCGGCAACAAAAGAAAGTGGGAACCCTCCCAATCAAGCAACAACAACTTTGCCAAGAAATCTTTCACTTCCGACGGCAAGAAGGGTTATGCCGGGAACCTACCTCTTTGCAACAAATGCAACAAACATCACTTTGGCGAATGTAGTAAGATAATTTGCCACCGGTGCCAAGGAGTTGGTCATAAGGCCAACGATTGTAAAAGTGCCACTCCCGTTGCTCGAAAGTGGCCCAATGCACCAAAGACGGGCACTTGTTACGAATGTGGTCAAACGGGTCATTATAGAAATGCATGCCCGAAAAGGAAAGATAACCCCAACACGCGCGGCCGAGCTTTCAACATCAACACCGAGGAAGCCCGGGATGACACTGAACTAGTCACGGGTACGTTTCTTCTCAACAATTCTTATGTCTCTTGCTTATTCAATTCGGGTGCCGATAAATGCTTTGTATCCAAGACCTTGACTCATTCTTTTAGCACTCCACCTCTTCCATTAGATACCACTTATACCATTGAAGTGGCTAACGGGAAACTATTAAGTGCCAACACATATTACCGGGGGTGTACGTTAAACATTTTGGGTAAGGAATTTGAAATTGACTTGATACCCATGGAACTAGGAAGCTTTGATGTAATAATCGGTATGAATTGGTTAGTCAAAACGAAATCTCACATTCTTTGTGATCTTAACGCAATCCGAATTCCTATCGAGAATGGTGAACCTTTGATGGTCTATGGCGATAAGAGTTGCACCAGACTCAACCTCGTTTCGTGCCTTAAAGTTAGAAAACTGCTCCGTAAGGGTTGTTTTGCGATCCTTGCCCACGTTAAGAAAGTCGAGTCCGATGATAAGCATATCGATGATGTGCCAATTGTTAGTGACTATTCCGATGTATTTCCCGATGAATTGCCGGGTCTTCCGCCTCATCGACCGGTTGAATTCCAAATCGATCTTATTCCGGGAGCCGCACCCGTAGCACGTGCACCATATAGACTCGCTCCATCTGAAATGCAAGAATTGCAAAGTCAAATCCAAGAACTACTTGATCGAGGTTTTATCCAACCTAGCCATTCACCTTGGGGCGCTCCGATTTTGTTTGTTAAAAAGAAAGACGGATCCCTACGAATGTGCATTGATTATCGTGAACTAAATAAATTGACGGTTAAGAACCGATATCCTCTTCCTCGCATCGATGACCTCTTTGATCAACTACAAGGGTCTTGTGTATATTCGAAAATCGATCTCCGCTCGGGTTATCATCAATTAAGGGTTAAGGGGGAAGATGTCTCCAAAACCGCTTTCCGGACTCGTTACGGTAGTTATGAATTCCTTGTCATGCCATTTGGTCTCACTAACGCACCGGCGGTGTTCATGGATCTTATGAACCGCGTGTGCAAACCGTATCTCGATAAATTTGTTATTGTGTTCATCGATGACATATTGATCTATTCTAAAAATGAAGAAGAGCACGAACAACATCTCCGACTTGTGCTTGAACTTTTAAGACAAGAACAACTCTATGCCAAATTCTCCAAGTGTGAATTTTGGTTAAAGGAAGTTCAATTTCTTGGTCATGTTGTAAGTGACCAAGGTATTAAAGTCGATCCAACGAAAATCGAAGCCATTAGCAAATGGGAGACTCCTACTACTCCTACTCACATTCGTCAATTTTTGGGTCTCGCCGGGTACTATCGTAGATTCATCGAAAACTTCTCTTTGGTTGCACGTCCTCTAACCGCATTGACTCACAAGGGAAAGAAATTCATTTGGGCGACTGAACATGAATCCGCATTCCAAATCTTGAAAACGAAGCTAACCACCGCCCCTATCTTGTCACTTCCCGAAGGCAATGATGACTTTGTTGTATATTGCGATGCCTCAAAACATGGTTTTGGGTGTGTATTGATGCAACGAACGAAAGTCATTGCTTATGCTTCTCGACAACTCAAAATTCATGAACGAAACTATACGACACATGATCTCGAACTCGGAGCCGTCATCTTTGCACTTAAAATGTGGAGACACTATCTTTATGGAACCAAGAGTACTATCTTTACCGACCACAAAAGTCTCCAACACATTTTCGATCAAAAGCAACTAAACATGAGACAACGAAGGTGGATTGAAACCTTAAACGATTACGATTGCGAGCTTCGTTACCATCCCGGGAAGGCAAATGTAGTAGCCGATGCCTTAAGTCGAAAAGAAAGAGCGGTGCCTCTCCGTGTCCGAGCTTTAAACATCACCATTCACACCAACCTTAATAGCCAAATTCGGGTAGCCCAAGATGAGGCTCTCAAGGATGAAAACATCTCTCTCGAACACCTGAACGTCCTCACCTCTCGATTCGAAGTTAAAGAAACCGGACTCCGATATTTCGCCGAAAGAATTTGGGTGCCTAGTTATGGGGATCTACGAAGCCTTATCTTAGACGAAGCCCATAAGTCACGATACTCGATTCACCCCGGTGCCAATAAGATGTACCACGACCTTAAACAACTATATTGGTGGCCGAACATCAAAAGGGACGTAGCTACTTATGTTTCCAAGTGTTTGACATGTTCCAAAGTCAAAGCCGAACACCAAAGACCGTCCGGACTACTTCAACAACCCGAGATCCCGCAATGGAAGTGGGAAAGAATAACGATGGATTTTATCACCAAACTACCAAAAACGACGGGCGGTTATGATACCATTTGGGTTATTGTTGACCGTCTCACCAAATCCGCACACTTCCTGGCCATGAAAGAAACGGACAAAATGGAGAAACTTGCACAACTTTACATTAAGGAGATCGTAGCCCGACACGGTGTACCTTTATCGATTATCTCCGACCGAGATGGCCGTTTCGTTTCTAGATTTTGGCGTACATTGCAAGAAGCGTTGGGAACGCGTTTAGACATGAGCACCGCATATCATCCTCAAACCGATGGACAAAGCGAACGTACAATTCAAACCTTAGAGGACATGTTACGAGCTTGCGTGGTTGATTTCGGAAAAGCTTGGGACAAGCACTTACCACTCGCCGAGTTCTCTTACAACAATAGTTATCACGCGAGTATTAAAGCCGCACCTTTTGAAGCGCTATATGGCCGCAAATGTCGTTCACCTCTTTGTTGGGCCGAGGTAGGCGACGTGCAAATCACCGGACCCGAACTCATTCACGAAACCACCGAGAAAATCGTTCAAATCCGAGATAGGCTTAGGACGGCCCGAAGTCGTCAAAAGAGCTATACCGACAAACGACGCAACGATCTTGAATTTCAAGTCGGTGACCGAGTAATGTTAAAAGTCGCACCTTGGAAGGGTGTAATCCGTTTTGGGAAACGCGGGAAGCTAAATCCGCGGTATATTGGTCCTTTCGAAATCTTGGAGCGTATTGGAACCGTTGCTTATCGTTTAGATCTTCCGCCTCAATTGAACTCCGTTCATCCTACCTTCCATGTATCTAACTTGAAAAAGTGTCTTGCCGAACCCGATATCGTCATCCCTCTCGAAGAACTTACTATTGATGACAAACTTCATTTTGTGGAGGAACAGGTTGAAATTGTGGACACCTCCGTCAAGACATTGAAACAAAGCCGAATCCCGATTGTCAAGGTTCGTTGGAATGCCAAAAGAGGACCCGAGTTTACTTGGGAAAGACAAGACCAAATGCAAAGGAAGTATCCTCATCTATTCGTGAATTCGGAAACGCAAGATCTCGAGGAAGAAACAACGACTACTACGCCTACTTAAATTTCGGGACGAAATTTCTTTTAAGGAGTAGGTAATGTAACATCCCGCCTTTTTCCATTTACTTTTCCGTTATACTAATATAAAGTCCGTTATATGTTTATAACATCTCCCGTTGATACGCGTTTTAAATTATCTCGTTTAGGTAATTCCCGCACCCGAACGAAAGTTGAGGGACTAAACTTGACAAGGGATCAAACCCTTGACTAGGTCAAAGGGTCAAACCCCTTTCACCCATTCACTTTCATCTCCATCTCTCTCTTTCTCTCTAGCAAGAACACACACCCAATTTCCAAATTCATTCAATCATCATCTAAATTCGATCTAGGAGGCTTACAACAAAATAAATTACATATTCGTGATCCTCTCTTCATCCTCTTCATTTTGGTACCAACTTCATCTCGTTTGGGTAACTTTCTAAAATCACTAGATTTTGTGTTCTTGATGTTTTTAACTTATAAAAGTGTTAATTAGTGTCTATGGCTCAAGTCTAACATGAATATATGATTTATATGCTCGATCTCGTTGTTTTAGTGTAACTAGCATGAACTTGAATTTTGGTGTGTTGTTCTTGAATTTTGGATGATCATATGTTGTTAGATGTTAAAAGTTGATGTTTTAATTGTGTTACTAGCATCACTAGCTTCAATTTGATGTGTAGGTTGCCTTAGAAAACTTCATGAACTTGATTATGGATTTTGGTGAATTTGGGTTAGGGTTTGATGAACTTGAAATGGACTTTTGATGCATTGAATGCCATGGATTATTATTGGAAAGTGTTTAGTTGGATTGTATGCTTGATTACCTTCGAAACGGCATATCATTCATGTAAATTGGTTGCCCGAATCATTGAATTACATTTATGAACTTGTATGCGGTTAATGTTAAGCATTAGATGCGGTTTTGGTTGTTGTAATAGGTAGATTGATTGATGAAATGTGTTTAGTTGTTTTCCTCGTCAAATTACCTTCCCAACGGTATAAGATACTTGTCTTGATTGTTTGCGGATCATAAATGGTGATTGTTTGAAGTTAGGTTCGTGCATAAAACTTAAAAACTGCCAGAATTCTCTGCACAGGTATTGGCGCGGCGCGCCATATACCCGCGCGGCGCGCCGTTTGGGTCTGTCCAACTTGGTCAATTTTTGAATAATGTTTGCTATGCTACGCACCTCCGATTCACATGTAACTTGTCCTAGCATGCTCATACATGATTAAAAACCTCAGAAAAATAGTTCGGGACACGACCCGAACGTGTTGACTTTTTCGTTGACTTTGACCGACCAAAGTTTGACTTTTTGTCAAACTTAACCAAATGATTTTGCAACCTTCCTAACTTGTTTATATACTTGTATCTTGCATGAAACTTGACAATTTGATTTCACATGCTAAATAATCGAGTCGTAACGAGCCATAGGACTAATTGAACATCTTTGACCTATCGTGTTTACCGTTATTGATACGACCTATTTGTTTAGGTCAAGACTAGCACTATCCTTCGCACACGTTATTTTGTGAAGTACTTTACTACTCGTGCACTCAAGGTGAGATCATAGTCCCACTTTTACTCTTTTTGAACTTACATTTGGGATGAGAAAACATAAACATTTCTTTACTAAGTGAACACAAGTACAGGAAAACAAACATTCTACATACGAGTTTAGAACAAAATCCTCAATTCGATTATCATTAGTTACACTTGCATGGTGTAAGCGAGAACTTATGTTATATGGATCCATATGGGTTTGACAAACCCTCATTCAAACGGTTCGCTACCGTTTACGAATGAAATATATTTTCGAGAAACAGTGTATGTTCTAGCACTAAGTGATGGGGTTCAATGGAAGGAAACGTTAAGCATTGATAATTGGGTGCTCGTGAAACAAACTTTTGGAATGTATTACTATTATTTCATTGATGCAAATCTTGTGGTTCACTTGTACTTACTTACTTAAACCTATGATTTCACCAACGTTTTCGTTGACAGATTTCTATGTTTTTCTCAGGTCCTTGAACGATACATGATACATGCTTCCGCTCATTATTTTGATACTTGCATTGGATGTCGAGTATATATGCATACATGGAGCGTCTTTTGGATACTTTTAAATTGTGTCGCATAAGTTTCATTTGTACTTAAAACTTTGTATCGTAACTTGTGGTGGAACTATTCTTGTAAACTTGAACAACCTTTACATTTGAAATGAATGCGACATATCTTTTGGTCAAACGTTGTTTTAAAGACTTATGACCACGTAACGGGACCTAAGTAGACGGTGCCGTCAATGACGATTTGGTCGGGTCGCTACATCGAATATCACCCCTTTTAGCTTGGTAGCCTAAGAATTAGGGAAATGGCCCCTAATTGACGCGAATCCTAAAAATAGATCTATGGACCTTGACAAGTTCCATTCGGGTTACGAATGTTTTAGTACTTCGACGATATATACTGATTGCGATGGCCGGTATATAGCATGCAGTTTGCGAAATGTCTGTATGTGGGGGATATTCTATATGCATCATGTCAGTTCGGTTATCAAGCGTTCACCTTATGAATGATTTTTATGCAGATGGCTATATGCATGCATGATGTTTATGAGAAATGAAAATATGAAATCTTGTGGTCTATTAAAAATGATGGAAATGAATATTGATGATAAACTAATGAACTCACCAACCTTTTGGTTAACACTTTAAAGCATGTTTATTCTCAGATATGAAAGAAACCTTCCGCTGTGCACTCGCTCATTTTAGAGATATTACTTGGAGTCATTCATGACATATTTCAAAAGACGTTGCATTCGAGTAGTTGAGTTCATCAAGATTATTATTAAGTCAATTATAGTTGGATTTATTATGAAATGGTATGCACGCCGTCAACTTTCAATGTAATGAAAGTTTGTCTTTTAAAAACGAATGCAATGTTTGTAAAATGTATCATATAGAGGTCAAATGCCTCGCAATGAAATCAATTATTATGTAACATTTATAATCGATATGAACGGGGCATTTCATTACCCTCTCGTTGTTTATATTTTTATAGATTTGCATGGAGGCAATGGCTCGGGTAAGCGTGGGAACTAGAGGACTTGAGTAGTTGCTTAGAAGACGTGCTTTTGGATTTGATTAGGATTGGGTAGCGTATCCCCAATCACCATGCTCGGTCTTTGTTTTTGTGTTAAAATTTATATGGTCGAAAACTTGTATTTTGTACGAAAGTCGTAAAACGGCCGATGCGGGTCCGGTGTCATAAAACTCAGTTCTATTGTGGAAAACTCTTAGTTTTAAATATTATAACATATTGTGAAAGTGTTTTCGTGTGAAAGTGTCGGGAAGCGGGTTTTCCGCTCGCGTAAGATTGTAAAACTGATCAGAATATTTTAGTTCATCTGGACGCCATCCAAACGACTTGGACGCCGTCCAGTCCTTCACAGCTGGACGTCGTCCAGATAACTGGACGCCGTCCAGATGTACTGTCCCACAATTTTTTTTAAGGCGTGTTTTTGATCGGATAACGGGTTGGGTCGTTACACCTCCTTAGAGTACTTACATGTAAAAAATAAATGGTCCACAAAATCTTCTTGCTGATCACACAACACACACTTATAATCAGCCCTGTGACACCATTTTTTTCATCCTCACATGAGTATTTAACCTATCCCAAATGGCTAACCATAAAATGAACTCATGTTTTGGAACCATTTGATTGAACCACACTACATTATGCCATTCTTTGATGGGGTTTCTAACCCTAATGTCCTCCCATACCTGCTTGGTTGAATATGGCACTTTCTCATTCTTATTATTAATCCATATAACAACATCTTTTCTATCAACATATCCAGGAATCATAATATGATTTAAAATAGTATATTTACTGATCTACTCACTTGGCCATGAATTACCCTTTTCAACAATATATTGAGCAACCCTTAATTCATCCTTAAGTCTAGCATCATATCTGTCCCTTCTAGATACAATCTAATCCACTGAACCATGCATACACCATCTAACTGTGATGACCCGGAAATTTCTGACCAAATTTAAACTTAATCTTTGTATGATTAACATTTCCGGCACGATAAGCAAAGTCTGTAAAACTGAATCTCAAAATTTTTGAACTACTTTTATATATTTAAATACCCTTCGGTTGTTTTCGATGATTCGCGAACAATTATATGTAAATATATACATATATACTATAACTTGAAAAGGTAACAATGTATTAATTATTTGATACCGTACATTAAACTTATTGGCTTAAATATCTATTTGAATATATATGATAAGTTGAAATATTTATTATTAAATTTTATGTGTATTTAAAAACTGATTTATGTATATTAAAAAGATATATACATATATATAATTTCAAGTTATTTAGTAAACGATAGTAACATTCGTTTATTGATTCGATTGATATTTAGATAAGTTAACTAAAGAGTTTAAGAAGAACCAGTAAAACACTAATTTGCTACAGTATTTTCAAATTGCTACAGTACCCAAAATGCTACAGTGTTTTCGAAAATCACTATTTGCTACAGTGAAATTGACTTTGCTACAGTGAACCTGCCTTCAAAGAATCCAAATAATTCAGTGACTGCTGAAACCATTAGTAAGAACCTTACTTCTTATTCTAAACCTTCACAGACAGATTTTTCGCATCATCCTCTTATATTAGAAATTCTAAGATATCATCGTATCTTTCATTATAAATATCCTCGATATTTCTGGAGATATCTTCATACCTATTCTTATCGGAAATCATTCATCTCTTCACACTATCTGTGTTACATCATAAAAGAAACTATTTTAGTTTCTAAAATCTGAAAAATTCGAAAAAGAAAAAAAAATGGATGTTTTAAAGTAATATTGGGAACTGAAGCATGAGTTAGTATAATATAATGACACTTGATCAATGTGATTATATTACAGTAAATCATGCTGAGTTTTTAACGGAACGTGATAAAGGTTCACAGATCTCACCCTCATCATGAACCATGTTACATAACTCTTTCATTCTATTTAATCTCTAAATATATCAAGAAAATACTTTCCTTGATGATTCGGTCTTTTCCAGATATTCTGGTAATTTGACAAATCAAGATCGTGTCATTACAATTTTTTTTTTAGAACATTAACTATGTTCATTCCGAAATGTATAGCTACGAATTCTGGACCATTATTCGCTTGACTTGAAGTCGGGAAGGAAAAACGAAAGCATGGAGCTCCTAAATATAAGGGAAAATATAAAGCCTAACAACAACACATATATTACAAACCGTTTATATCAATACGAATAGCAATATAAAGACACGGGAGAATGAAAAACACTATAACCCCAAGGTAATGGTAGAAGAAAGTAATTTCCTCTGGTGGTAGATGAAAAAGAAGAATGACAGTTATGAAAGTTAGGAGTATATCAAGAATCAGAACTGGATGAAGCATTTCACAATCTTTTGAAAGTATGAAATGAGAAAGAAGATGTAGGAGTAGTGAAAATAATGAAACGAAAGAGGTCAATTTATAGCAAAATATCAGACGCAGCAATAGAGGCAGATTACGCATTTAATCAAAGAAAATCCTAATTTTCGCAAATTCTGAAAAATCAAATCTTATTTAAATTATGAAGATTTTCTATTCCTTAAAATCCGGAAATCAATCGTTACTACATCAAGAGATAAGACGCATCTCTATTCTCCATTTCACTTGATTACGATAACTTATCTCATACGCTTCAAGTAATAGGATTATTTTATCCATATTATTCAAACATAGATAAAACTCTATTATCAACTCATATTCGTCATTAAAACATTTTTATTGTTAGCCATGACGACCTCACTCAAATTTCGGGATGAAATTTCTTTAACGGGTAGGTACTGTGATGACTCGGAAATTTCTGACCAAATTTAAACTTAATCTTTGTATGATTAACATTTCCGACACGATAAGCAAAGTCTGTAAAACTGAATCTCAAAATTTTTGAACTACTTTTATATATTTAAATACCCTTCGGTTGTTTTCGACGATTCGCGAACAATTATATGTAAATATATACATATATACTATAACTTGAAAAGGTAACAATGTATTAATTATTTGATACCGTACATTAAACTTATTGGTTTAAATATCTATTTGAATATATATGATAAGTTGAAATATTTATTATTAAATTTTATGTGTATTTAAAAACTGATTTATGTATATTAAAAAGATATATACATATATATAATTTTAAGTTATTTAGTAAACGATAGTAACATTCGTTTATTGATTCGATTGATATTTAGATAAGTTAACTAAAGCGTTTAAGATGAACCAGTAAAACACTAATTTGCTACAGTATTTTCAAATTGCTACAGTACCCAAAATGCTACAGTATTTTCAAAAATCACTATTTGCTACAGTGAAATTGACTTTGCTACAGTTAATTGCTACAGTGAATTGCTTTGCTACAGTGAAATTAACTTTGCTACAGTAAAACACTATTTCAAAATGAAAATGTATGTATTATATATATATATATATATATATATATATATATATATAAACAAATAGCGAGACGATGATTTATAGAAGTAAATGACCAAAACACTCAAATGTATAAGTTATACCTCGAGCGGTATGGTTTAGGAATAATTTAAGACTATATTTTAACAAAGGTACGAGTCACGAAACGTAAAAAGCGAGTTTTCTAAGTGTACGAAAATGCGTTCGAGAAACCGGAACCGGGACATAAGTCGAGTAACAACGTACGACTTATCGGAACAAAAATTACAAGTCAACTATGCATGTGAATTTAATATAATATATAATTAATTATATAAATTAAATATATTATATATATTATATAATATTATGTCGACAAGCTAAATGTTAAAAGATCGTGAGCTGGAAATCTTGCCCATGCGATCGCATGGGAGAAAGGCTTGGAAGCCATGCGATCGCATGGCACCATATTGCTGGCCAAGTCTATATAAAAGCTCGACTTCGGTTCTGTTTTCTCACACACATATACGATACATCTTATATTTATATTATTATTATTATTATTATTATTATTATTATTATTATTATTATTAAGATTAATGTTATTATTAATCTAATTATTATTAGTAATATTATTAGTATTATACATAAAATACTACGACGAGGTCATGAGCGTGTCACTTTCGAAATAGTTTTATGAGGGGGATAAAGCTAAGAAAATTATGGGTTATTGCCAAGGAGGTTATGGGTAATGTTCGGGGGTATATTTGTGAATCAAACCTAGTGTTTATCATCTCCGTTACGTCTACGTACCTTCCTACAATATTAAATCACAATATTGATATGTTGAGATCTACGGTTATTTGGTAATCCGAGTTTCGGTCACATTTTTGGTGAACGACTATATATGCTGCTAAGGTGAGTTTCATTGCTCCCTTTTTAATTGCTTTTGCAATATATTTTTGGGCCGAGAATACATGCAATTTATTTTAAACGCAATGGACACAAGTACATACTAAATTCAACACTGAATTTGAACCGAAAATCCCTTAGCTTTGGTAACTAGTAACTGTTGGTTATAAGAACTGGTGGGCGCGAGTAGTTGTATATGGATCCATAGGGCTTGATATCCCCGTCCGAGCTAGAGCACTAGCCTTTTAACAGACGTATGCTATTTGAGAAGCGTACACGTTGGTTTGCGTGTATTATTAAGATGATTATACAAAGGGTACAAATTATATATACGTTAAGTTTAGTTACCAGGGTGCTCAATTTTGTAGAATATTTTGATAAACGTTTCTGGATGAAACAACTGAAATTTTGTGGTCCACCTTTATATACAGATTATACGAAATATTAAAACTATGAATTCACCAACCTTTGTGTTGACACTTGTTAGCATGTTTATTCTCAGATTTCCTAGAAGTCTTCCGCTGTTTGCTTAGATGTTAGACAAGCTATGTGCATGAAGTCTTACATGACATATTTTTCAAGGAAACGTTGCATTCACCAAATCATCACCATGTATTTTATTTGACTGCATTGTCAACGAAAGTACTGTTGTAAACTATTATTTATGGTGATTGTCTATAAGTAGAAATCATCAGATGTCGAAAACCTTTGATTTAAATATTCATTTATGGTGTGCCTTTTCAAAAGAATGCAATGTTTATAAAACGTATCATATAGAGGTCAAATACCTCGCAATGAAATCAATGAATGACGTGTTCGTCCATATGGATTTGGAGCGATCGTCACACTATCAAACCACATTGAGGTATCCTCACCATTGTCAACATCATGAAAAATATGATCTTTAATCTTATCTCTCAATTCCAACAACTTCTTCCAATTCCAGCTATCATTACATTCATACTGTAACTCCCAAATACTTCTATTTTTTTAATTTCACCACATTTACCCATTTGTACCAAAGATATCTTTTCTGGCTATTATCTTCCATATCTGCTTCATCAATAACACCTCATTCCACTCTTTTAAAGATTATAAACCCAAACCCCCCTCATCTTTAGGAGAACATACAATCTTCCAAGCTAATTTAGCTTTACCTGCAGCACTATCCCCATGATTCCATAAAAACCTTTTCAACACCTTTTCAATCTCACTCATAACAGTTGCAGGCAAAATGAACACTGAAGCCCAATATACATGCATAGAGCTTAACACTGAATTAATCAATAATAGCCTTCCTGCATATGACAGCTTTCGACTCTTCCAGTTGTTCACTTTATCTTTAACTTTATCAATTAGGCTTTTACAATCTGTCACACTAAGCTTCTTAGCTATCAATGGAATTCCCAAATATCTCATAGGTAATTTACCCACAGCAAAAGGCATAATTTGGAGAATTCTATGCCTAATACCCAATGAGACACTCCCAAAGAAAATAGTACGTTTACTCAAGTTAGGGAATAAACCTGAAACTTTACTGAACTCTTCAAGAGCATCTTTAATAGTCTTAACAGATGACTCATCACCATGACAAAGAACAAGCAAGTCATCTGCAAAACACACATGTGATAATTTGATCTTTCTACACCCAAAATGAAACTTAAATCTAGGGTTCTTTTCAATTTGCTTGATAATGATAAGATTTAACACCTCCATCACCAATGTAAACAGGCAGGAAGATAGTGGGTCACCCTGTCTTAATCCCCTACCACCTTTAAAATACCCATGGATTCCACCATTTACACAAACTGAAAATGATGTAGTGGTCACACATGTTATAACCCATTTGATCATTTTTTCATGAAATCCAAATCTCCTCATAATATCCTCTAGGAATTTCCAATTGACTATATCATAGGCCTTCTGAATATCTATCTTCATGGCACATCTCCTTGGGCCATTCTTCCTATTATAACCTTTTAGAAGTTCATGTGTAAGCATTATATTATCTTGAATGCTTCTACCAGGGATGAAAGCACTCTGATTATAACTGACAACTATCTGTAGACCTTCTTTTAATCTGTTAGTGATAATTTTGCTTATACACTTATACAAAACATTGCAACAAGCAATAGGCCTGAAATCTGAGACTTTATTAGGTGTATCTATCTTAGGTATTAAAGCAATAAGAGTTGCATTCAGTTCACCCAGAAGTTTACCAATTGAGATAAACTCTTTAATAGCATCACATACTTCTCTTCCCACTATATCCCAGGCCTTCTTAAAGAAACAAGATGAAAATCCATCAGGCCCTGAAGCCTTATTATCATCTATATAAAAAATAGCCCTTTTAATTTCTACATCAGTAACCTCTTCCACCATCTTGTTTGCAATATCCTCAGGAATTATATTAGAAAATATATTTCCCTAATTCTTCTACAGGTCTAGTATTATCTGCAACTCCCAAAAATTGCTGAAAATGCCTAACACATTGCTCAGCAACTTGCTCATCAAAATACCTATTACCATTTTCATCACAAATACTCTCCACTCTACTCTTGTGCTTCCTGCTTTTGAGGATACTATGAAAGTATTTAGTGTTTTTGTCACCATCAATTAGCCAATCAATCTTAGCTTTTTGATATAACAATCTTAGTTCATCCATCTTAGCATTTTCATATTCTTCTAACACTTCAGTTGCCTTCTTCCTTAGAGCACCCTCATATGGATCATCATCCACCTTCTTTTGAATCTCTTTAAGATCAGCCTTTAGTGCCTCAACTTTTTCATGTAAATTTCCATTCTTCCAATTTAAACTTTTCAGGCCTTTCTTTAGATTCTCTAGTTTCTTCACCACTCTAAACATTGCATACCCATGAATGTTCTTACTCCATTCCTCATTAACCAATTCCCTAAATCCATCCTTGTATGCAATATAGTTCATAAATCTAAATGATTTCTTCTGAGCATCTTGACTTTTTGTAATCCCCAATACTGCAGGGCTATGATCAGATATTACATAAAGCAAGAATCTCCCATATGCTTGGGGAAATTGAGTTAAGAACTCTTCATTGATAAGAATTCTATCTAACTTTTTGAGAATACCACAATTAGGATTTTTCAAAGATCTTGTCCATGTGTAATGAAATCCTGAACTGCCAATGTCATCAACCTCAATTTTATTCACACAATCATTGAATTCATGCATCTCATCTGTAAGGAAAGATCCCCCTGCAGTATGTTCATTTAACCTCCTAGTAACAGTAAAATCTCCAAAAATGATCCATGGCCTGTTTTTAGTAATATTACTTTGGATCTCTAGTTCTCTCCACAGCTTTCTTCTCCCCCTTCCATTGTTACTTGCATAAACACAACTACCAAACCAACTGACAGGTTTATCCCTCAATTCAAACAAGCAAAACATCACCTGCTTATCTTCATGAATAGGAGTAACCTTAATTATGTCATTATTCCACCCAAGAATTATTCTACAACTATTAGGACTATTCCTAATATTAGATCTCCAATGCCATCTCCTAAATACATACTTACATGCTTTATCAATATTATGAGCCTTAAGATGTGTTTCAAGCACAGCACATATACAAAGCCTCTCATCCTTAATCAAATTCTTAACTTCATCCTGTTTACCTTCAGTGCACATCCCTCTAATATTCCAACTTATTACTTTGTACTCCATCATTAAAATAAAAGTGAAGAGGATAGAGTAAAACCTTAGGGTCACCACCCCCCAATTCATTATCACCAAGATGACTAGTACCCATATCATCCACTACATCTTCTTCATCTTCAGTACTATCATCTTTATTCTTCTTATTTAATCTCTCCCATTGCAAATCAAAATACATCACCATATCATAATTCCATTGTTTAAAAACATCCTCAGATGGTTTCACTCTATCTTTTAGATATTTATCAACAATTAACCTTTGATCCACTGTAGGATCATGCATTTCATCCTCATTATCAGACAAAACTGCATATTTATTAGCACTTTTCTGAAACTCTTTAGTAGCCTTCTCATTCATTTTCCATCTCTTAGTAATAGAAACATCCACATTTTTAGCTTTATATTCCTGTTTCTGCACATTTTGTTTTGCTTGTGCAGGAGCATTATTACTTGACTTCTTCTTTTTCACTTCTGTGAACCCATCCTCATCAATTACAGCTGTAAACCCCTTATCTTTCCCCACTTTGGTAACTTGTGGCTTAGCTATACACTCATCAAAGTTATGCCCAAACACCTTCCAATGACTACAAAGTTTAGGCTTTCAAGTATACTCCACTGAAACATGTTTGGTCATTGTAACAACTTGCTGCTTATCTTTATATTGTATATCCACCTTATCAACTATATTGTATATCCACCTTATCAACCAAACCTTTTGCAGCTTCAATTTCCACTAAAACTCTAGCATATCCTGCTCTTCCTGTCCCTTCATTACACATAGTGGCTGTTGTGTTATCCATCACCATGGGTTTACCTAGTCTGCTAGCAATGGTGCTAATACCTTTGTTGCTCCATGCTTCTAAAGGCACATTGGTCATCTTATGTAGCGACCCCGACAAATCGTCAAGTGACGGCGTCGGCTACGTGGGTCCCATTACCTGATTATAAGTCTTTTAGATAACTTTTGACCAAAATATGTAGCCTTCATTTCAAAATAAAGATTGTTTCAAAGTTTACAAGAATTGTTCAACCAATAGTTAAGTTACAACGTTATAATACGAATGAAATCTAGGCGACACGGTTTAAAGTAAAGTCAAAAGATGCTCCATGAAATGCACGTATACTCGACATCCAATGCAAGTATCAAATAATGAGCGGAAGCATATATCACCTAAGTTCAAGGACCTGAGAAAAACATAGAGAATCTGTCAACGAAAACGTTGGTGAAATCATAGGTTTAAATAAGTAAATGAGTAAAAGCAAGCTGAACCACAAGAGTTGCAATATTGATAAAGTCATAGTACATTCTAAAAGTTAATATTCACGAGCACCCAATTGTCAAGGCTTAACATTCCGTCCGTTGAATACCCCATAAATTAGTGCTAGAACAACACTGTTTCCCGAAAATATATTTCATCCGTAGACGGTAGCGAACCGTCAAAGATGAGGGTTGTCAACCCATATGGCCATATAACATAAGTTCTCGCTTACACCATCTGATGTAACTAATGATAATCGGATTGAGGATTTTCGTTCTAAACTCGTATGTAGAATGTTTGTTTTCCCGTTCTTGTGTTCACTTAGTTCAAAAGAATCGTTTATGTTTTCTCATCCCAAAAGTAAGTTTAAAAGAGTAAAAGTGGGACTATGATCTCACCTTGTATGCACGAACCAAAAAGTACTTCGACAAGTAACGTGTGCAAAGAACAATGCTAGTCTTGACCTAAACAAATAGGTTGTATCAATAACGATAGTCACGAAGGGTAAAGATGTTCAATTAGTCCTATGGCTCGTTACGACTCGATTATATTAGCATGTGAATCAACTAGTCAAGTTTCATGCAAGATACAAGTAAATAATCATGTTAGAAAGGTTGTATAAGTATTTGGTTAAGTTTGATTAAAAGTCAACTTGGTCGGGTCAAAGTCAACGGAAAAGTCAACAGGGTCGGGTTGGGTATCCGACAATTTTTCTAAGTTATATAATCATATATGAGCATGTTGGCCAAGTTTCATGTTAATCGGAGGTCCGTAGCATAGCAAACATTTTTATGTCAAATGACCAACGCAACAGCCAGTTTTAGTACAATGGGACGGCGTCCCAAATGGCTAGACGGCGTCTCGATTAAAAGAGTGGGACGGCGTCCCCAATTCCTAGACGGCGTCTAGGTTAGAAGAGTGGGACGTCGTCCTGGGTATCTGGACGGCGTCCTGAGGTGTTTCCAGGCCCTGGTTGCTGAAACTCCTAAGTGCACGAATCAAAACTCAACCCAACACAATTTACAAACCGCAAACATTCAAGGCATGCATTTTATATCACCGGAAAGGTATTTTGACAAGGAACGCAACTATGCACTTTTTATCATTCAAACTTTCATTTACAACAACCAAAAACCGCAATCAATGCTCCTCATTCAATGCATACAAGTCATAAACGCCATTTAATGATTCGATAGTCAAATTACATGAACAATATGCCGTTTCGAAGGTAATTAAGCATACAATACAACCTAACACTTACAATTAACATTTAATGTCATTTAATGCATCAAAAATCCATTCCTAGTTCATGAAACCCTAACCAAAAATCACCAAATTTCATAATCAAGTTTAAGAGGTTTCTTAGATCAATCTTTACATCCAAATGAAGCTAATGATACTAGTAACACTTTTAAAACATGCACATTAACAATCTAATAACATTTGATCATCCAAAATCAAGGATTTAGCAAGTAATTTTCATAATGATCTAGTTACACCAAAAACAACAAATCGAGCATACAAATTACATACACGACATCACAATGAGCCATAGACACTAATTAACATACTTTTAAGTCAAGAACACAAATTTAAAGAAAACTAGTGTTTTAGAAATGTTACCCAAATAAGATGAAGTTGGTACCAAAATGAAGAGGATGAAGAGAGGATCACGAATATGTAATTTATTTTGTTGTAAGCCTCCTGGATCGAATTTAGATGATGATTGAATGAATTTGGAAATTGGGTGTGTTCTTGCTAGAGAGAAAGAGAGATGGTTGAATGGTGGTGATTGGGGTGGACTAGGTGACCTAGTCAACTAGTTTGCCCCGTGTCAATTTTAGTCCCTCGAGTTTGTAGTCGGGTGCGGAAAATACCTAAACGGAATATTTCAAAACGCGTATTAACGGGAGATGTTATAAACATATAACGGAGTTTAAATTAGTATAACGGAAAAGAAAACGGAAAAAGGCGGGATGTTACATTACCTACTCCTTAAAAGAAATTTCGTCCCGAAATTTAGGTAGGCGTAGTAGTCGTTGTTTCTTCCTCGGAATCTGACTTTTCCGGAACTGGGAATAGATGAGGGTGTTTCTTCCGCATTTGATCTTCTCTTTCCCAAGTAAACTCGGGTCCTCTTTTGGCGTTCCATCGGACTTTAACAATCGGGATCCGGCTTTGTTTTAATTCCTTCTCGACGTAGTCCACAATTTCAACCGGTTCCTCCACGAAATGAAGTTTGTCATCAATGGTAAGCTCCTCGAGAGGAATGACGATATCGGGTTCGGCAAGACACTTTTTCAAGTTGGACACATGGAAAGTAGGATGAACGGAGCTCAATTGAGGCGGAAGATCTAAACGATAAGCAACAGTTCCAATACGCTCCAAGATTTCGAAAGGACCAATATACCGCGGATTTAGCTTCCCGCGTTTCCCAAAACGGATTACACCCTTCCAAGGTGCGACTTTTAACATTACTCGGTCACCGACTTGAAATTCAAGATCGTTGCGTCGTTTGTCGGTATAGCTCTTTTGACGACTTCGGGCCGTCCTAAGCCTATCTCGGATTTGAATGATTTTCTCGGTGGTTTCGTGAATGAGTTCGGGTCCGGTGATTTGCACGTCACCTACCTCGGCCCAACAAAGAGGTGAACGACATTTGCGACCATATAGCGCTTCAAAAGGTGCGGCTTTAATACTCGCGTGATAACTATTGTTATAAGAGAACTCGGCGAGAGGTAAGTGCTTGTCCCAAGCTTTTCCGAAATCAACCACGCAAGCTCGTAACATGTCTTCTAAGGTTTGAATTGTACGTTCGCTTTGTCCATCGGTTTGAGGATGATATGCGGTGCTCATGTCTAAACGCGTTCCCAACGCTTCTTGCAATGTACGCCAAAATCTAGAAACGAAACGGCCATCTCGGTCGGAGATAATCGATAAAGGTACACCGTGTCGGGCTACGATCTCCTTAATGTAAAGTTGTGCAAGTTTCTCCATTTTGTCTGTTTCTTTCATGGCAAGGAAGTGTGCGGATTTGGTGAGACGGTCAACAATAACCCAAATGGTATCATAACCGCCCGTCGTTTTTGGTAGCTTGGTGATAAAATCCATCGTTATCCTTTCCCACTTCCATTGCGGGATCTCGGGTTGTTGAAGTAATCCGGACGGTCTTTGGTGTTCGGCTTTGACTTTGGAACATGTCAAACACTTGGAAACATAAGTAGCTACGTCCCTTTTGATGTTCGGCCACCAATATAGTTGTTTAAGGTCGTGGTACATCTTATTGGCACCGGGGTGAATCGAGTATCGTGACTTATGGGCTTCATCTAAAATAAGGCTTCGTAGGTCCCCATAACTAGGCACCCAAATCCTTCCGGCGTAATATCGGAGTCCGGTCTCCCTAATTTCGAATCGAGAGACGTGAATGTTTAAGAGTGATGTCGAACGAGGTGTATATAAAATAGTTTATATTTTACTAGGAAATACTATTAAATACGATACAATTTTACACAAGATATTTATTTATTTATAGAATGGATATACTTAAACCTTGCTACAACACTTATAGGCAGTGTACCTAATCGTACAGTAGTGTAGTTTTTAGTAAGTCCGGTTCGTTCCACAGGGAAATCTTTAAACAAAGCTCAACGCTATATTAGTTTACTTTTATAAAAATACAAATATATATATAAGTGATATTATTATTATAAAGGGGGGTTTTTACCGTTTAATGACCGGTTTATCGATTTTAAAACTTTAGTCGCAGTTAAAACCTAATGTAAAATATAAAATAAATACAAGACTTTAAATTAAAGCGTAAAGTAAATAACGATAATGAAATTGCGAATAATAAAAATGCGATAAAATTAAATTGCGATAATTAAAAGTACGATAATTAAAAGTGCGATTAAATAAAATAACAATAAATAAAAGTGCGATAATTAGAAGTGCAATTAAATATAAAATAAAGGAAATTAAATATGAAATAAAAGAATTATGCTTATTTAAACTTCCGTAATCATGATGTTTGACGTGTTGATTTTAGTTTTATGCCCATGGGTTAATTGTTCTTTGTCCTGGATTATTTAATATGTCCGTCTGGTTTTTGTCCATAACAGTCCATCAGTCATAAATATAAATTGCAAGTGTCCTTGTCAAATTATTATTATACCCGAAGTTAAATATTCCAACTAATTGGGGATTCGAATTGTAACAAGGTTTTAATACTTTGTTTAATGAATACACCAGGTTATCGACTGCGTGTAAACCAAGGTTTTACTGCTTTGTTAACAATTACACCAATTACCCTTGAATGTAATTTCACCCCTGTTTTAATTATTCTAGTGGCTATTAATCCATTCCCGTGTCCGGTTAAATGAACGATTATTCGTACATATAAATACCCCGCCCATCGTGTCCGATCGAGTGTATATGGTAATTTATAGGGACGCCCAATTGTAAATCTTTATATTAACATTAACAAACTTTCATTTAGTTAAACAAATATAAAGCCCATTAATAGCCCATAGTCTAGTTTCCACAAGTGTCGTTCTTTTGTCCAAACCCCAATTATGGTACAAAGCCCAATTACCCAATTTTAGTAATTAGCCCAACATCATGATTACTTCGTTTTAAATAAGCATAATAATAACTTAGCTACGAGACATTAATATAAAAAGGTTGAACATAACTTACAATGATTAAAAATAGCGTAGCGTTACACGGACAGAATTTCGACTTACACCCTTACAACATTCGCTAACATACCCTTATTATTAAAATTAAAATATAAATTATAAATATAAATATATTTACGTATGAAGAGGAAGAGAAAAAAGATGTGTTTTTTTGATCAGAATTCGGTTGGCTTTATAGCCAGACTTGATTTTTGGGGCTCCGCGACTCGCGGCAAAATGCCCTTAAAACTCCGCGAGTCGCGGAGAGGTATTTACAGCTCACACCCTTGGAGTTTCTTGCTGCCGACGGTTTTTAATATATATATATATAATATATATATAATTAATATAATTAATTATATATTATATTATATTTATATACATAGTTAACTTGTAATTTTTAGTCCGTTGCGTCGAGCGTTAAGAGTTGACTCTGGTCCCGGTTCCGGATTTTCGAACGTCCTCGCGTACAATTTAATATCTTGTACTTTGCGTTTTGAATCTTGTACTCTTGTGATTTCGAGACGTTTCTTATCAATAATTGGAACCTTTTTGATTGTCTTTTATTCTTTTGAGCTTTTTGGTCGTTTGCGTCTTCAATTCGTCGAATCTGTCTTTTGTCTTCACCTTTTATTATTTAAACGAATATCTCTTGTAAATAGAACAATTGCAACTAAAAGCTTGTCTTTCTTGAGGAATAATGCTATGAAATATATGTTCGTTTTTAGCATTATCAAATATTCCCACACTTGAGCGTTGCTTGTCCTCAAGCAATATCGTCTTGAAATACTAGAATCACTTCTTTATTCTTCACACTTTGTACATCAGTGATTTCTATACGGCGGTATAAACAATGGTAGTAACGATATGGTTTACAGTCCCACATGACTATAAAAATTTAGATCCATTAAGGAAATTGGATCTTTATGAAAACATTTGATCTTTTGAAAATTAAATCTAGTTTTTACCCTAGATAAGTTTTCCGGAATAACCCTTTACCGGTGTTTGCAAAATATTTTTGTGGGTTTGGTGGGTTTCAGATTTGAAAATTTTAGCTCAAAACTTGCAGTTTTGTGTCACCCACTTGCTAACCTTGTATTTGGAAAGCAACACGTCCAGTTTACTTGTCCCGTATATTACCTTTCGGCAAACTACCGTCCGGTTGTAAAGGAAAGCGTTGAACAAGCAACTGTTAAGGCAATGTCCCGTGACATGCTTTTGATTATGGTCTATAACGTGTCGGACGCAATTACTATCCTTGGTAGGAGCAATAGTAAAGCTCACCCTTATAATTTTTCGGTATGGCACAAGGTCATGTCTTTGACCACTATGCAACCACCGTTCTTACGGTTGACACCCGATTTAGTTCAGGTGACCTAATGAATTCCAGGTGAATTCCTAGGATTTTACGTTCAATGGTAATGAACGCATTGAAAATAGGGTTTTCAGAAAACAAATCGGTTTATAATTTTGATCAAAATATTTTCTCGTTTAAGCTCGAGTTTAGATATCATTGAATTCCATGAGTTTGTAATTCTCAATCTTTAAGGTCAATCTCTAGGATTGAGTAATATCAGTCTTAAAAGCTGATTTTTAATCTTTAAGGAGATTATCCTTTCTGGGGATCTGATTCATTAGTCTTATCCAGCTAATTTGCACGGTGCCTCCCCATTGTACGAGATAAATCCTTCTCATGGTTAGGATAAATCTGACCACTTGGCGACCCTGTTTAATGCTGAGGTCCGTGGATTTCCTGCTGATTTTAGTGATGACTTTTCTAGATTTTTCGTCAACCTACAGCTGGTCTGAACGACAACTTCATGACCTAAATCAAGAAGCGCGTTTCTTTTTCGGAAGACTTTACTTCCTTTTAATGATGGAATTGATTCATCGTGTAGATCCATCTCTTCTTTTCTTTCATCGGGTAAAACAGTTTAGTTTAGTCCAAAGCAAAAGTATTTTCAGTTATTTGTTACAAATATATGTGGCATATGTTTAAAATAACTTGGTAAATTTTCCCACACTTGGCTTTTTATTTTTCTTTTTATCGTCCTCTATTCCATTTTTAAATGAATTTTAACATTTTAGTTTGTTTCTCAATTTATGTCCTTTCCGAGGTAACAATAATTTCGGTGTTAAAACCTAGTTTTATCGTTCATAAATATGTATAAACATGATTTTAATTCATTTAATTGAAAATTTTGAAAAATTTTACTAGAATTGGGTAGTCAGTATATAAGACTAGGGCTGTTCTTTTTTATCAGAGAGCACTAGATTCTAATACAACTACTGCTTTACTAGTATTTTTAATGGTAACCAAGTGTATAAAGTAAAAATTTTTAAAATCCGAAAGAATTTAACCCCTTCCCACACTTAAGATCTTGCAATGCCCTCATTTGCAAGAAATCAGTAACAATTTAAATTATTGAGGGTGATTTGTGTGAAAATGATTAAATTTTACCAAAGTTTCCAAATATATTGGCGTTTGTTTGCTGAATGATAAATGGTGCACTTCATTTGTTCATTCCGTCTTGTTGTTATTTCACATATATTTTGCATCTTGTCGTCAAAATTAGTTGCTTTTGCTGAACTTAATGCCAGTCTTTGAAAATGCGTTGTTTTACCCTGTTTTGTACATAAGATAAACTGCAAACATATATACATATTTTTGAAGTTTGGTTTATTACCCCACATTCAAAAATTATTAAAATCTAAGAATAAAAGTTAGAAATTATAAAAATGATTACAATATTAACACAAAATATTAAATGTATCAATAATTACAAATTACAAAATAATAAAAAAATAAAAAGTTAAACTAAGGATGATATTGGTACCAATAGGGGTTCCACGCATAACCATAAGTGCTATAGAATGCTTCGGCAGGATCATACGTAGGATATGGTGGCTGCATCTCTATAGACCAAGGAGGGAAGATGGGTTTCGGTGTAGGAATATAGTTTCTACCTATATGTTGGCAATGAGCTATGATCTGGTTCTGATGAACTTGCCAATCTTCAAATGCTCTCTGTCTAGCATTTTCGTATTCCTGAGAAGCTATAAACCTATGCATTTCTTGCATCTCATTCCCCCCTCCTACATTACCTTGTTGTTGGTTTCTCTCCACCTGTGGATGTCTACCATGGTATCGTACTGCAGCGTTATTTCGCCTCTTCAAAACTTTCGCACCATGGTATACATTTAAACCTATAGTGTCGCGGGGTTCCGGCTCTTCTAGTAATAATCCCCCCCGACTTATATCCACACCGAGATATTCACCAATCAAAGTAATAAAAATACCACCTCCTATTATGCTATGTGGTCGCATCCCCCGAATTATAGCTGATAAATAATAACCCACACAATATGGTATACTTACAGCGCTTTGTGGGTCTCGAATACAAATATGGTAAAACAAATCTTGTTCATTTACTTTTTCTTTGTTCTTACCCCTTTGTGTAATCGAATTAGCTAAAAACTTATGTATCACTCTTAATTCGGCTCTATCTATATCCAAATAAGAGTAATTTCCCCCTTTGAAACGGTGATGGCTTGTCATTTGACTCCACACACCGTGTGTATCAAAATTCTCATCTATCTTTCTACCGTTTAGTATCAATCCTCTACAATCGGCAGACGCTAATTCCTCAGGCGTATATATACGTAAAGCCTGAGCCATGTCCAGTAAAGACATGTGGCGCATCGAACCGCCTAACAAAAATCTAATAAAAGAACGATCGGTTAAACTAGCTACTCGATCATTCAACTCTATACTACATAACAACTCTTCACACCATACTTTATATACAGGTCTGCGTATGGTGAATAAACATATCCAGTCATTAAAAGAAGAATTACCATACCTCTGTACCAGTAATTCCCTAATTGGCCCGGCCAATTCTACAGCTTCCAAGGGTCCCCATTCTATGACCCTCGGTACCTCAACAACCTTGGAATGAAGAGTATGCAAACCCCGTTGATATTTTGGATAATCTATCCAAAGTCTGTCAAATCTCAGGTTCGGGTGCAACTCTTCCAAATGCATATCGGAAAAGGTCATGACTGGATGAGGTACATCCTGCTTGTAGTAGTTATCCACCTCCTGTTGTTCCAAATTCTCAGCAGGAGCATTGCGAGCTTGGGATGAAGATTCACCCCTTTCATTCTGCAAAACACATCAAACACAATTTTTGTGCATCCAAATATGCATTAGTGTCAGCAAAATCATCAATCAAAATAATTATAATGACATTATCAATTTATATCAAACTTAAGCTCATTTTCACATTTTTATCAAATCTACACTTTTTCAAATAAGCATATACGAAAATGTTCGCCAAGTTCATAAACATTCAACTCAAATAACATGTCAAAATAATCATTACTAGCAATTAAACAAGTCTCAAATGGCATTATCTTTCAAAAATCAAGTTCATGAATTTTAGACTTGAAAAAGTCCACTTTAATTCTCAAAATCATGTTTAGGCTCAAAGTTTGGATCATTTAACTACCTAGACATGTTATACTACTTAATTTAGCAACAATTCATGACAAAAATCGGCCATAACCTGTTTATATCAAAAAGCCCCAAATTGCTCAAGAACACAAACCCTAGATTATTCAAAATTTGAAGTTTAAGGCTTCTAATCATGTTAAACAGCATCAATCTAGGTTATACAAGCATAATACATAAACAATTTAAGCTTAATTACACTAAAAAGCATCAAAATCAAATTGGGGAAAAAATAGCTCAAGAACACCAAATTTCGGATTAAATGGTGTTTAGGTGTAGAAATTTACCTTTTTCTTGAGTAATTCTTAGATATCATCCTTCTCAACATGATTTTAGCAAAAAATTTGGTGATTAACGGTTAAAAATTGGGATTTTTGGGGTGTTTTTGGGTGTATTTTCGTGGGTTTTCGCAGCAGAATTCGGGTTGTTTTTGTGTGTGGGAGTATACTGATCGTTCAGCTATTTTTATTTTTTTTCTGGGTTTTGATCCCTCCGCGAGTCGCGGAGGTTTGCACTGCAAACTCCGCGAGTCGCGGAGTTTACCCTTTTTTTTTTTTTTTTTTATAATTTTTAACTTATAAAACAATTAAGAAATTAATTTTAAAATTTTGTTTCCCTTGTTATTTAGGACGAGGTCGTTTCGGATCGATGTCCTAGTCCGTCCCTCGACAAAATTTTTAAAATTTGTCTTTTTGTAGCGATTGTTTTAAAAGCTAAGATTTTTGGGTTTTTTCAATGTTTTTGGCATACTTTAAATCAATAAGATTAAAAATAATGATAATAAAAGTTCTCGTCCCTTCCTCGGGTAAAGCAATTTCGGTTCAAAGACCTAGTCTTCAACTTACGACGAATTTTAAAAATCATATTTTTAACTTAATGAGATAAAGTAAATTTTTGTTTTTAAATTCACACAACTTAAATATAAAATTCAAAATTAATATTAAAAATTCAAAATTCACACCAAACTTAAAATTTGAAATGCATAAAATTAAAATTTCATATTTTAAAAATTAAAAATTCACACCAAACTTAATTTAAAAATTCATAAATTCATACCAAACTTATATTAATTTTTCAAATATTTACAATTTTAAATATATTGTTTTTACAAAATTTACAATATTAATTTAAGATTTAAATATTAAGATTAAAAACATGGTAAAAATAAATTTAAAAATCTTTTTGTCTTTTTATCCCACTTTAATCAATCAAATATTATCAAAAATATGCGCCCCTCTTTTCGGTAAAGTAATTTCGGTTCCAAGACCTAATTTAACTCATGACGAATTTTTGAAATATTTTGGGTTGATTGTTTAAAGATATTTATACCTTATAATAAACGTTAAATTTCGCAGTGATGTAATAAATTTTTGAATGATATCAATAATTTCGGTCGCCAAACCTAATTTTATTCAATACCAATTTAATACTTTTTAGCGAACAAATTAGCGTTTATTATCAAAAGGTTAAAAATAAAAATAAAAATAAAAACTGTACAGACATACCTGTGAAATAGATTTCTTAGTTATATGATCTATTATATTCATAAGATAGTCGGTTTAATTGGTTTTCCATGGCTGCATAGGCGTAACCTCGAGCATTCATTGTCTTTTCTTCTAAACATATGAACGGTCCGTCTCTGCATAAAGTAACAAATTCGGTATTTGAATAGGTTTGATTATTTGAACATTTACCTCCATGTGACCATTTTCCGCATTTGTGACATCGTTCTAGGTGTCGTGCTCTTCTTTTCGCTGCGGATTTTGATTTTCCTTTACCAAATTGTAACTTATTATCTTCGCATCTGGATCCTTTTCTAACTCCGTCCATTCTTTCTCTGATTACTGATACTATTTCACTCGGGAGTATGTCATTATTACGTTTAGTGATCAAAGCGTGTAGCATTAGACCATGGTTTAGTTCACAGGCAGTCTTCATTTCGTAAAAACCTAAAAAAAATAAAAATTCAGAATGGGGGGAGAAGACTAGTTCTTTAGGGTCTGCTAGGGAAAGACCATACGTGTTCCATTTTCGAGAACTACACGAAAACAGACAATCTAACTTTAATAGAAATACATATTATCCTTTAAAGACTTGATTCTCCCCACACTTAGTTAGCTGTGGTATCGAAATTGTGATTAACTTCGTTGTCGACTTCCATCGGACCATGTATGTAATGTTTAACTCTGTGACCATTAACTTTAAATTCAATCCCATTTGAATTTATCAATTCTATCGTTCCGTATGGGAAAACTCTTTTGACTATGAATGGTCCAGACCATCTTGATTTCAATTTTCCAGGAAATAGCTTGAATCGTGAATTGAAAAGAAGAACTCTGTCTCCTTCTTTAAATTCTTTTGAACTTCTGATTCTTTTATCATGCCATTTCTTCGTTCTTTCTTTATAGATTAACGAATTTTCGTATGCTTCATGTCTTAATTCTTCTAATTCGTTTAGTTGACTTAATCGTAGACGTCCGGCTTCATGTAAATCAAGATTACATGTTTTCAAAGCCCAAAATGCTTTGTGTTCAATTTCTACTGGAAGATGACATGCTTTTCCATAAACAAGTCTAAAAGGTGTGTTTCCAATTGGAGTTTTGTAGGCTGTTCTAAAAGCCCAGAGTGCATCCTCCAATTTAATGGACCATTCCTTCGGATTTGATCCTACGGTTTTCTCTAGAATACGTTTTAAAGCTCGGTTTGTATTTTCAACTTGTCCACTTGTTTGTGGATGATATGCGGTGGAGATTTTATGAGTTACTCCATATCTTTTAAGAACTTTCTCAAGTTGATTATTACAAAAATGAGTACCCCGATCACTTATTAAAGCTTTCGGTGTTCCAAACCTTGCAAAAAGACGTTTTAAAAAGTTGACTACAACTCGTGCATCGTTAGTTGGGAGAGCTTGTGCTTCCGCCCATTTAGATACATAATCAATGGCTACGAGTATATATAGATTATTATGAGATTTTGGAAATGGACCCATAAAGTCAATACCCCAAATGTCAAATACTTCACATACTTGGATGACATTTTGTGGCATTTCATCGCGTTGACTTATTTTTCCGGCCCTTTGACATGCATCACAGGATTTGCAAAGAAGGTGTGCGTCTTTGTAAATTGTAGGCCAATAGAATCCAGCTTCATAAACTTTTCTTGCTGTTAGTTGAGGCCCATAATGCCCTCCTGTTGGTCCTGTGTGACAATGGTTTAATATTTGATTGGCTTCATCTCCAAATACACATCGGCGTATTATTCCATCGGGACAACTTTTAAACAAATGTGGATCTTCCCAGAAATAGTGTTTTATATCACTGAAGAATTTCTTTCGTCTTTGGTACGATAATCCTTTTTCAAGGAATCCACTAACTAAGTAGTTTGCATAGTCTGCAAACCATGGGATTTCTTTATAATCTATCTTCAATAGATATTCATCAGGAAAGTTGTCTTGTATGGCCGATTCATTTAGAACTTCTAACTCAGGATTTTCAAGACGAGAAAGATGATCAGCGGCGAGATTTTCTGCTCCTCTTTTATCTCGGATTTCAATATCAAACTCTTGTAAGAGTAAGATCCAACGGATTAATCTTGGTTTAGCATCTTGTTTTGAAAATAGGTATCTAAGAGCAGAATGGTCGGTATAGACCACCGTTTTTGCTAGAACGAGATATGATCGAAATTTGTCAAAAGTAAAGATAATAGCAAGGAGTTCTTTTTCAGTAGTTGTATAGTTCGTTTGTGCTCCTTGTAATGTCTTACTAGCATAATATATAGGTTGAAATCGTTTTTCAATCCTTTGTCCTAAAACGGCTCCCATTGCAAAATCACTTGCATCGCACATTAGTTCAAATGGTAGATTCCAATTTGGTGTTATCATGATCGGTGCATTAGTGAGTTTCTCTTTAAGAATATTAAAAGATTTGATACACTCATCTGAAAAGATGAATGGCGCATCCTTTTCTAGGAGTTTATTCATAGGAGTGGCAATTTTAGAAAAATCTTTTATGAAACGTCGGTAAAAACCGGCATGCCCTAGAAAACTCCTAACTCCTCTAACATTGGTGGGATGTGGAAGTTTAGCAATTACATCTACTTTAGCTCTATCCACTTCAATTCCTTCTTTTGAAATTTTATGTCCAAGAACGATGCCTTCTTTAACCATGAAATGGCATTTCTCCCAATTAAGTACTAGATTTGATTTTTCGCATCTAATTAGCATTCGTTCCAGATTAACTAGACATGATTTAAATGTATCACCGAAGACTGAAAAGTCATCCATGAATACTTCCATGCATTCTTCTATCATGTCATGAAAAATCGCCATCATACACCTTTGAAAGGTTGCAGGGGCGTTACAAAGTCCAAATGGCATGCGTTTGTAAGCAAAAGTACCATAAGGGCACGTGAATGTGGTTTTCTCTTGATCTTCGGGTGCTATTGGAATTTGAAAATATCCGGAAAATCCATCTAGAAAACAATAGTAACTATTTCCGGCTAATCTTTCCAACATTTGATCTATGAAAGGTAAGGGAAAGTGATCTTTTCTGGTGGCGTCATTTAATTTTCTATAATCAATACATACACGCCATCCTGTTACAGTCCTAGTAGGAATAAGCTCATTTTTCTCATTTGTAATGACAGTCATGCCACCCTTCTTAGGCACGCATTGAACTGGGCTTACCCATGGACTATCAGAGATTGGATAAATTAAACCTGCATCTAACAGTTTAATAATCTCTTTCTTAACTACATCTTGCATATTAGGATTTAGTCTTCGTTGGCGTTGCACATACGTTTTATGACCTTCTTCCATAAGGATTTTATGTGTGCAATACGAAGGACTTATTCCTTTAATATCATGAATCTTCCATGCAATGGCTGGTTTATGAGCTTTCAACACAGAAATGAGTTGTGATTTCTCATTTTCAGTAAGAGAAGATGATATTATTACAGGTAATTCAGATTCACCATGTAAATAAGCGTATTCCAAATGGTTTGGAAGTGGCTTTAACTCTAATTTCGGAGGTTCTTCTATCGATGATTTATATCGATATCTGTCTTCTTCTTTTAGCATTTGAATTTCTTCTGTTGTTGGTTCATATCCATTAGCTATAAGTGTAGCTAACATTTCAGCTTCATCAATTGGTTCATTACCTTCTCCTAAAGAACATTCTCCTGTTCCTTGTAATTCTGGAAATTCTTCTAATAATTCTGCATGTGCATCTATAGTTTGAATATAATAACATGTATCATCTGCAGATTGTGGTTGTTGCATGGCTCTATCAACTGAAAAGGTAACACTCTCATCCTCTATACTTAGGGTCAGTTTCTTACCGAACACGTCTATCATTGCTTTAGCCGTGTTTAAGAATGGTCTTCCTAATATGAGAGGAACTTGAGAATCTTCTTCCATGTCCAAAACAACAAAATCTACTGGAAATACTAAAGTACCAACTTTAACTAGCATGTTCTCCATTATCCCTCTAGGATATTTTATTGATCTATCGGCTAGTTGTATGCTTATTCTGGTTGGTTTTAATTCTCCGAGGTCTAGTTTAGCGTATAGTGAATACGGCATTAGATTTATACTAGCACCTAAGTCTGCCAATGCTTCTATTGAACTAAGACTACCCAGAAAACATGGAATTGTGAAACTTCCTGGATCAGATAGTTTTTCTGGTATCTTATTCAACAGCACTGCTGAACAATTAGCATTCATAGTAACAGCCGAGAGTTCTTCCATTTTCTTTCTATTCGTGATTAGATCTTTCAAGAATTTAGCATATCTTGGCATTCCTGAAATCACATCAATGAAAGGAAGATTTACATTTATCTGTTTAAACATATCCAGGAATTTGGATTGCTCGGCTTCAAGTTTTTCTTTCTTCATTTTACTCGGATAAGGAAGTGGTGGTTGGTATGGTTTAACATAAGGTTTATCCTTAACTGTGTTATTTTCATTAACCTTTTCAACTACCGGTTCTTTTTCCTTATCTTGATCAGGTTGTGGTTTTTGTGGAGTAGGAATAGTTTCATCAGAAGTTACAGTTATTTCAGGTGATTTAAGTGTTGTACCACTTCTTGTGGTAATAGCTTTAGCTGTTTCATTCCGGGGGTTAGCATTTGTATCACTAGGTAGACTTCCCGGTTTTCTTTCACCTATTAACCTTGCTAGGTTACTCACTTCTTGTTCCAGATTTTGAATAGAAGCTTGTTGATTTCTAAATGCTTGAGCATTTTGTTCATTGGTTTGTTTTTGAGATGTGAAAAACTGCGTTTGAGTTTCAACTAGCTTCGTCATCATATCTTCTAAATTCGGCTTTTTATCATCGGTTTGTTGTGGTGGTTTGTTTTGAAAATTCGGTCTTTGCTGATTGTAAGTATTATTGGATACTTGTTGATTGCTAGGACCTTGTTGGTTGTTGTATGGAATATTTCGGTTATAATTCTGGTTTTGATTGTAAATCGGTCTTGGCGGTTGATAATTATTCTGATAATTATTTCCAGGCCTTTGGTTTATGTATGAAATATTCTCTCTTTGTTCCATTGTTAATTCAATACTGAGACAATCTTTTGTCAAATGTGGTCCTCCACACTGCTCACAACTAATTCGTATTGAGTGAATATCTTTAGTCATCTTTTCCATTCGTCTTTCCACAGCATCTATCTTTGCGGAAATGGAATCTAAGTCATGACTAGAATCAGCTCTAGCTGCTTTAGATGATCTAATGATGTCTTTTTCTTGGTGCCACTCATGTGAGTGGGAAGCAGTGTTATCAATAATTTTGTAAGCATCAGTTTCGGTTTTCTTCATAATAGAACCACCAGCTGCTATATCTATGTCTTTTCTTGTAGTGATGTCGCATCCTTGGTAGAATATTTGTACTATTTGACAGGTGTCTAAACCATGTTGCGGACATCCTCTTAACAACTTTCCATATCTTGTCCACGCCTCATATAGAGTTTCATTTGGTTTCTGTGTGAACGTAACAATTTCTGCTTGAAGTCTTACGGCTTTAGATGCAGGAAAGAATTGTTTAAGAAATTTGTCAATTAAAACGTCCCATGTATCGATCGCCCCTTCAGGTAACGATTCCAACCAATCTTTGGCTTCTCCCTTTAAAGTCCAGGGAAATAACATGAGATATATCTGTTCATCCTCCACTTCTCGGATTTTAAATAGTGTGCAGATCCTATTAAAGGTACGTAGATGTTCATTTGGATCTTCCTTCGGCGCACCACTAAATTGGCATTGATTAGTCACCATGTGTAGAATTTGTCCTTTGATTTCATAATCTGGCGCATTAATGTCTGGATGAGTAATTGCGTGACCTTGGCCAGTGCGTTTAGCTCTCATTCGGTCTTCCATACTTAAAGGTTCCAGATTCTCCATAATTGAATTTGTTGAATCGGTATCAATAGATGATTCTGATTTAATAGTTCGTTCCTCAACAATCTCTGTTTGAATGATTGGTGGTTCCGGAGGAAAGTTTAGTGGTTCAGGATCTATGAACCGTTCCTGAATATTTTCTGGATTCTCAATTGTGAGGTTGGGTTCAAAAAATGGATTATCGGTAATTTGAACTGAAGTACTTGGTCGACTGGATGACGATTCTAAAGAAAAATCAACGGCGGTTATATTTGTTAAACGATGTCTTGATCGAGTTACAGGTGGTGAACGTACAAAAGGTGATGAACGTCTTGCTCGGTGCATTCACAGAATATCCTATTAGTTTTAAAAAGGAAAGAAAAATTATAATAAGTTATCCAATCAATAGACTTTTCTGATTTTGCCCACGTTTCGAATAGCCAAAAGATGCAGCAGAGGGGCAGGATTCGTTTGGTCTCAATATAATTGAGGACTGTTTGGCTCCAATAACCCGGTCCACGTACAAATCCAACTATTACTACGAACCAGAAAATTTTGATGTCTATTAATTTAACCACTTAAAATAAATTTTTCGTAATTTTTAGAAATTTAGATAAGAAGTAGAATAAAATTCTAAGTCCTAAAACTAGAATAGCGAGAAATAAGAGAGAAAAAGAGTTTGTCGATAAAAGTTGAAAAAGAAAAAATGGTTGAAAAATAAAAGACGACGGAAAAATAAAAGAAACTTATAAAAACTTAAAAATACTTAACTAATTTAACCTTATTACTATAACTAACTTAAAATTATAATCGCAAATTGAAATTACTAATTGGAATGATAATTGATACATAGTAAAAGTCGTCTAAAAATATTAAAGCTTACAGGAAAAACTAAATTCCAAATGGAAATAACTTAAAAAGAAACTAAAACTTAAAAAGGCGTCGCAAAATTCTAAAGCACCTAAATCTTAGTCTAAAGAAAAAGCACTTAAGGAATTCTACGGCAAAGCCTAAAAATCTAGGAGTAAAAATAACTATAGAAAAAACTAAGTTTAAAATTAAATATGAGCTAAAAATACAAAAGTTACGCTACAACGATTAAAAAGGGACAAAATATAAAAATATACAAAAAGTTGTAAAAAGTACAATTTTTATAAAAATATTATTTTTATATTATTTATTTTATAAAACTATTAATTTTACAATTTAATAAAACTAATTTAACTAAAATATATAAATAAAAAGTAAAAGTAAAATTAAAACTAATAATAATAATAATAATAATTAGGTTTTAATAATAATAATAATTAAAAATACCCGTAATCAATGCTTGATTAGGGTTTTTGTCCGTATGTCAGAAGGTCTCCGCGAGTCGCGGAAAATAAAGAAGAAATCCCCGCGAGTCGCGGGGTTCAGAATTTGAGCTGACAGATTTATCTTTTTACGCGTTTTTCTTTTTTTTTTTTTTTTTATTTTCTGTTTTCTGTTTTTTTTAAATAAATAAAAGATTTTAAAAAAAAACTTATATTTTTATAAACTAAAATAGAAATAAAGAAACTTATAAAACTTAAATATTTAACAAAATCTTAAAAATACTAATATTTTTGTTTTTTCTTTTTATATTTTTGAATATTTAAAACGTATTTTTACAAAAACGACTTTTAATAAAAGTAACTAAAAATCTTTTTTTTTTTTTTATATATTAGCGTTGCGCTTCCGGTTTTTAAGATAAATCCCCGGCAGCGGCGCCAAAAATACTTGGCGTCGAACGAGGTGTATATAAAATAGTTTATATTTTACTAGGAAATACTATTAAATACGATACAATTTTACACAAGATATTTATTTATTTATAGAATGGATATACTTAAACCTTGCTACAACACTTATAGGCAGTGTACCTAATCGTACAGTAGTGTAGTTTTTAGTAAGTCCGGTTCGTTCCACAGGGAAATCTTTAAACAAAGCTCAACGCTATATTAGTTTACTTTTATAAAAATACAAATATATATATAAGTGATATTATTATTATAAAGGGGGGTTTTTACCGTTTAATGACCGGTTTGTCGATTTTAAAACTTTAGTCGCAGTTAAAACCTAATGTAAAATATAAAATAAATACAAGACTTTAAATTAAAGCGTAAAGTAAATAACGATAATGAAATTGCGAATAATAAAAATGCGATAAAATTAAATTGCGATAATTAAAAGTACGATAATTAAAAGTGCGATTAAATAAAATAACAATAAATAAAAGTGCGATAATTAGAAGTGCAATTAAATATAAAATAAAGGAAATTAAATATGAAATAAAAGAATTATGCTTATTTAAACTTCCGTAATCATGATGTTTGACGTGTTGATTTTAGTTTTATGCCCATGGGTTAATTGTTCTTTGTCCTGGATTATTTAATATGTCCGTCTGGTTTTTGTCCATAACAGTCCATCAGTCATAAATATAAATTGCAAGTGTCCTTGTCAAATTATTATTATACCCGAAGTTAAATATTCCAACTAATTGGGGATTCGAATTGTAACAAGGTTTTAAGACTTTGTTTAATGAATACACCAGGTTATCGACTGCGTGTAAACCAAGGTTTTACTACTTTGTTAACAATTACACCAATTACCCTTGAATGTAATTTCACCCCTGTTTTAATTATTCTAGTGGCTATTAATCCATTCCCGTGTCCGGTTAAATGAACGATTATTCGTACATATAAATACCCCGCCCATCGTGTCCGATCGAGTGTATATGGTAATTTATAGGGACGCCCAATTGTAAATCTTTATATTAACATTAACAAACTTTCATTTAGTTAAACAAATATAAAGCCCATTAATAGCCCATAGTCTAGTTTCCACAAGTGTCGTTCTTTTGTCCAAACCCCAATTATGGTACAAAGCCCAATTACCCAATTTTAGTAATTAGCCCAACATCATGATTACTTCGTTTTAAATAAGCATAATAATAACTTAGCTACGAGACATTAATATAAAAAGGTTGAACATAACTTACAATGATTAAAAATAGCGTAGCGTTACACGGACAGAATTTCGACTTACACCCTTACAACATTCGCTAACATACCCTTATTATTAAAATTAAAATATAAATTATAAATATAAATATATTTACGTATGAAGAGGAAGAGAAAAAAGATGTGTTTTTTTGATCAGAATTCGGTTGGCTTTATAGCCAGACTTGATTTTTGGGGCTCCGCGACTCGCGGCAAAATGCCCTTAAAACTCCGCGAGTCGCGGAGAGGTATTTACAGCTCACACCCTTGGAGTTTCTTGCTGCCGACGGTTTTTAATATATATATATATAATATATATATAATTAATATAATTAATTATATATTATATTATATTTATATACATAGTTAACTTGTAATTTTTAGTCCGTTGCGTCGAGCGTTAAGAGTTGACTCTGGTCCCGGTTCCGGATTTTCGAACGTCCTCGCGTACAATTTAATATCTTGTACTTTGCGTTTTGAATCTTGTACTCTTGTGATTTCGAGACGTTTCTTATCAATAATTGGAACCTTTTTGATTGTCTTTTATTCTTTTGAGCTTTTTGGTCGTTTGCGTCTTCAATTCGTCGAATCTGTCTTTTGTCTTCACCTTTTATTATTTAAACGAATATCTCTTGTAAATAGAACAATTGCAACTAAAAGCTTGTCTTTCTTGAGGAATAATGCTATGAAATATATGTTCGTTTTTAGCATTATCAAAGAGCTCGTGTGAAAGGTTTTCATCCTTGAGAGCCTCATCTTGGGCTACCCGAATTTGGCTATTAAGGTTGGTGTGAATGGTGATGTTTAAAGCTCGGACACGAAGAGGCACCGTTCTTTCTTTTCGACTTAAGGCATCGGCTACTACGTTTGCCTTCCCGGGATGGTAACGAAGCTCGCAATTATAATCGTTCAAGGTCTCAATCCACCTTCGTTGTCTCATGTTTAGTTGCTTTTGATCGAAGATATGTTGGAGACTTTTGTGATCGGTAAAGATAGTACTCTTGGTACCAAGAAGATGATGTCTCCATAGCTTAAGTGCAAAGATGACGGCACCGAGTTCAAGATCATGTGTCGTGTAGTTTCGTTCGTGAACTTTGAGTTGTCGAGAGGCATAAGCAATGACTTTCTTTCGTTGCATTAATACGCATCCATAACCATTTTTCGAGGCATCACAATATACAACAAAATCATCATTGCCTTCGGGAAGTGACAAGATAGGAGCGGTGGTTAGCTTAGTTTTCAAGATTTGAAAAGCGGTTTCTTGTTCGGATGTCCAAACGAATTTTCGTTCCTTGTGAGTTAACGCGGTTAAAGGACGAGCGATTAGGGAGAAATCCTTGATGAATTTACGATAGTATCCGGCGAGACCCAAGAATTGTCGAATTTGAGTAGGAGTAGTAGGAGTCTCCCATTTACTAATGGCTTCGATTTTTGCGGGATCGACTTTAATGCCTTGATCACTTACAACATGACCAAGAAATTGAACTTCCTTTAACCAAAATTCACACTTGGAGAACTTGGCATATAGTTGCTCTTTTCTCAAGAGCTCGAGCACGAGTCGGAGATGTTCTTTGTGTTCCTCTTCGTTTTTAGAATAGATCAAAATATCATCGATGAACACGATAACGAATTTGTCGAGGTAAGGTTTGCACACGCGGTTCATGAGATCCATGAACACCGCCGGTGCGTTAGTGAGACCGAAAGGCATGACAAGGAATTCATAACTACCATAACGAGTCCGGAAAGCGGTTTTGGAGACATCTTCCCCCTTAACCCTTAGTTGATGATAACCCGAACGGAGATCGATTTTTGAGTATACACGAGAACCTTGTAGTTGATCAAAAAGGTCATCAATGCGAGGAAGAGGATATTGGTTCTTAACCGTCAATTTGTTTAGTTCACGATAATCAATGCACATTCGTAGGGATCCGTCTTTCTTCTTGACGAACAAAATCGGAGCGCCCCATGGTGAATGGCTAGGTTGAATGAAACCACGGTCAAGTAACTCTTGGATTTGACTTTGTAATTCTTGCAATTCAGATGGAGCGAGTCTATATGGTGCACGCGCTACGGGTGCGGCTCCTGGAATGAGATCGATTTGAAATTCAACCGGTCGATGAGGTGGAAGACCCGGTAATTCGTCGGGAAATACATCGGAAAAGTCACTAACAATTGGCACATCTTCGATGCGCTTTTCGTCGGCCTCGACTTTCTTAACGTGAGCAAGAATCGCGAAACAACCCTTGCGAAGTAGCTTTCGAACTTTAAGGCACGAAACGAGATTGAGTCCGGTGCAATTTTTGTCGCCATAGACAATCAATGGTTCACCATTCTCGATAGGAATTCGGATTGTGTGAAGATCGCAAAGAATGTGAGATTTATTTTTGACCATCCAATTCATACCGATTATTACATCAAAACTCCCTAATTCCATGGGTATCAAGTCAATTTCAAAGTCCTTACCCAAAATGTTCAAAGTACACCCCCGGTAATATGTGTCGGCACTTAAGAGTTTTCCGTCGGCCACTTCGATGGAATAAGTAGTATCTAAAGGGTGTGGTGGAGTGCAAAGGGTAGGAGCCAAAGTCTTGGACACAAAACATTTATCGGCACCCGAATCGAATAAGCAAGTAACATAAGAGTTGTTGAGAAGAAACGTACCCGTGACTAGTTCATTGTCATCTCGGGCTTCCTCGGTGTTGATGTTAAAGGCTCGACCTCGGTTGTTGGGGTTGGCTTTCTTTTTCGGGCATTCGTTCTTATAATGGCCCGTTTGGCCACATTCGTAACAAGTGACCGTTTTTGGAGGATTGGGCCCCTTTCGAGCAACGGGGGCGGTGCTTGTGCAATTGTTGGCCCTATGACCAACTCCTTGGCAACGGTGACAAATTAGCTTGTTACATTCGCCGTAATGATGTTTGTGGCACTTGTTGCACAAAGGTAAGTTTCCGACATAACCCTTCTTGCCGTCGTTGTTGAAGGGCTTTTTGGTGAAGGTGTTGTTGTTGTAGTTAGTTGATGGAGTGGCTTCCCATTTCCTTTTGTTGCCACCCGACTTGTCCTCGGCCTTAGGAGCCGGTACTACGATTTCGTCAACCGTTTCAATTAATTGGCGAGCCATGTTCATAGCGGCTTGATGAGTAGTGGGTTTGGATGACATCACCCCTTGTTTGATGCTTTTTGGAAGACCGAGCATGTAGAGCTCAATCCTTTGAGATTCGGGGTTGACAAGATTAGGACACATCAAGGATAGTTCGGCGAAGCGTTGATTATAAGCTTTAAGATCGTTTCCGACCGCTTTCAAAGCTCTTAGTTCTTCCTCAAGCTTTCGGGTTTCTTCGCGCGGAAAATATTCAACAATCATCTTTTCCTTTAGATCGGCCCAAGAGAGGGCATGAGCTTCATCGGTACCCACCGATTGAACATAGGTGTTCCACCATGTTAGAGCAATTCCGGAGAAAGTGTGGGTGGAGTATTTGACCTTGTCTTGATCCCGACAACCGCTTATGCTAAATACGGCCTCGGTTTGTTCAAACCAACGAGTAAGCACAACCGGTCCCCCGGTTCCATCATAAGTGTGAGGTTTGCACCCCATGAAAGCTTTGTAGGAGCACCCTTCGCTAGAGTTACCGGCTCCTTGGTTATTGTTGTTGTGGTTGGTGTTATTGTTGTTGTTAGACGAGTGACCGGCCATGGCCGCATCTACGGCGGTAGCTATCATCCGTTCGAGAGCTTGTTCGGGAGTTTCATTGCGGCGTACACGACGAGGAGCCATTGTTCCTTCAAAACAAAAGAATACCGTTGGTTAGTATTCTAAATAATACTAACCGTGATATGGAATAAAGGTAGAGAGAAAATTATCCTTGACCCGCCTTAAATTCTTTATGTCATAATGTCGGTATGTTCATATGAGTCACCGTAATATAATTTCCGGGAATTATATTACCCTAATTCATATGTGCATTCGACATTACATCATATAGTCAAGGTGGCGTGTCAATTAAATTATATAACGCAAGACTTAGATAGAATAAGAGTAGATATGGGTAGAAGAGTTAGAGTATAAATGCACAATTTGTCAAGTAATTCCTATGTCAAGTCTATATGCCGGTTGTAGTCTAGATTCACCTATGTACCCTATGACTCGGGGTGGACACAAATGAACTCTAAATCCCTACAACCAAGGCTCTGATACCACTTGTAGCGACCCTGACAAATCGTCAAGTGACGGCGTCGGCTACGTGGGTCCCATTACCTGATTATAAGTCTTTTAGATAACTTTTGACCAAAATATGTCGCCTTCATTTCAAAATAAAGATTGTTTCAAAGTTTACAAGAATTGTTCAACCAATAGTTAAGTTACAACGTTATAATACGAATGAAATCTAGGCGACACGGTTTAAAGTAAAGTCAAAAGATGCTCCATGAAATGCACGTATACTCGACATCCAATGCAAGTATCAAATAATGAGCGGAAGCATATATCACCTAAGTTCAAGGACCTGAGAAAAACATAGAGAATCTGTCAACGAAAACGTTGGTGAAATCATAGGTTTAAATAAGTAAATGAGTAAAAGCAAGCTGAACCACAAGAGTTGCAATATTGATAAAGTAATAGTACATTCTAAAAGTTAATATTCACGAGCACCCAATTATCAAAGCTTAACATTCCGTCCGTTGAATACCCCATAAATTAGTGCTAGAACAACACTGTTTCCCGAAAATATATTTCATCCGTAGACGGTAGCGAACCGTCAAAGATGAGGGTTGTCAACCCATATGGCCATATAACATAAGTTCTCGCTTACACCATCTGATGTAACTAATGATAATCGGATTGAGGATTTTCGTTCTAAACTCGTATGTAGAATGTTTGTTTTCCCGTTCTTGTGTTCACTTAGTTCAAAAGAATCGTTTATGTTTTCTCATCCCAAAAGTAAGTTTAAAAGAGTAAAAGTGGGACTATGATCTCACCTTGTATGCACGAACCAAAAAGTACTTCGACAAGTAACGTGTGCAAAGAACAATGCTAGTCTTGACCTAAACAAATAGGTTGTATCAATAACGATAGTCACGAAGGGTAAAGATGTTCAATTAGTCCTATGGCTCGTTACGACTCGATTATATTAGCATGTGAATTAACTAGTCAAGTTTCATGCAAGATACAAGTAAATAATCATGTTAGAAAGGTTGTATAAGTATTTGGTTAAGTTTGATTAAAAGTCAACTTGGTCGGGTCAAAGTCAACGGAAAAGTCAACGGGGTCGGGTTGGGTATCCGACAATTTTTCTAAGTTATATAATCATATATGAGCATGTTGGCCAAGTTTCATGTTAATCGGAGGTCCGTAGCATAGCAAACATTTTTATGTCAAATGACCAACGCAACAGCCAGTTTTAGTACAATGGGACGGCGTCCCAAATGGCTAGACGGCGTCTCGATTAAAAGAGTGGGACGGCGTCCCCAATTCCTAGATGGCGTCTAGGTTAGAAGAGTGGGACGTCGTCCTGGGTATCTGGACGGCGTCCTGAGGTGTTTCCAGGCCCTGGTTGCTGAAACTCCTAAGTGCACGAATCAAAACTCAACCCAACACAATTTACAAACCGCAAACATTCAAGGCATGCATTTTATATCACCGGAAAGGTATTTTGACAAGGAACGCAACTATGCACTTTTTATCATTCAAACTTTCATTTACAACAACCAAAAACCGCAATCAATGCTCCTCATTCAATGCATACAAGTCATAAACGCCATTTAATGATTCGATAGTCAAATTACATGAACAATATGCCGTTTCGAAGGTAATTAAGCATACAACACAACCTAACACTTACAATTAACATTTCATGTCATTTAATGCATCAAAAATCCATTCCTAGTTCATGAAACCCTAACCAAAAATCACCAAATTTCATAATCAAGTTTAAGAGGTTTCTTAGATCAATCTTTACATCCAAATGAAGCTAATGATACTAGTAACGCTTTTAAAACATGCACATTAACAATCTAATAACATTTGATCATCCAAAATCAAGGATTTGGCAAGTAATTTTCATAATGATCTAGTTACACCAAAAACAACAAATCGAGCATACAAATTACATACACGACATCACAATGAGCCATAGACACTAATTAACATACTTTTAAGTCAAGAACACAAATTTAAAGAAAACTAGTGTTTTAGAAATGTTACCCAAATAAGATGAAGTTGGTACCAAAATGAAGAGGATGAAGAGAGGATCACGAATATGTAATTTATTTTGTTGTAAGCCTCCTGGATCGAATTTAGATGATGATTGAATGAATTTGGAAATTGGGTGTGTTCTTGCTAGAGAGAAAGAGAGATGGTTGAATGGTGGTGATTGGGGTGGACTAGGTGACCTAGTCAACTAGTTTGCCCCGTGTCAATTTTAGTCCCTCGAGTTTGTAGTCGGGTGCGGAAAATACCTAAACGGAATATTTCAAAACGCGTATTAACGGGAGATGTTATAAACATATAACGGAGTTTAAATTAGTATAACGGAAAAGAAAACGGAAAAAGGCGGGATGTTACATCTTAACCCAAACTGGAATGGATTTAGGATCTACTTTTTCAACAATATCCCTAACATTCCATTTATTCACCACAAGAGGCTTCCCATTCACCATCCATGGGCTTTGATCTATCACCTTATTCATCCCTTCATAGTTAGCAAATTTGAAGTAACAGATTTGCCTATTATCCATTAGGATATCCTTTAACCCAAATTTATTCCACATTCTTTTCAAATTGTAAGCCATAGCTCCATAAGCCATACTACATCCCACAAAGTAACCACAAGCAGTTGTGTTCCATTTTTGGCTACCCTCATTCACTAATTCTTCATCGAAGATAACAAATTCATTTCCATCATTATCAATTGAAGTAGGAATAAATTCTAGATTCCTACTTGATTGCCTATTCTCAGCGTTTACAGCAGCGGCATATGATAAAGGACTCTTAGACATATTAACCACATTCACATCATCAATCACCACATGCTCATTCAGATTACTAGAACAATTAAGAATAGATTCATCAGTATGCTTACTACCAGAGATCGGCGTATTACCTTCCTTATGAATCGCAGGTTGAATTACATCTCCTCCCTCTTTAGCTGCTTCAGGTACATACTCTGCAACCTTCGTCTTCACGCTCGAAGAAGCTTTTAGATCAGTCTTACGTTTATTCAATTCATGATCCTTCAATTTTTCAGGAATTTTAATTTTCCTTGACGAAACCCTACGTGTTTCATTCGTTGCCATTACTTCAGATTCATCACTAAAAACATGAAAATAGTTGCAATAGAAGATTGAAAATTGCACATCCCCAACAGAATTGAACGGAAAAACTCGCCGGAGAAGGTGAATCTAGCCGGAAAGCATCGTAACCGTTTTCCCCGCCTATTCGCCTTGAGGAGAGAGAGTTTTTTTTTTATTTAATTTATTTGTGTTTAATGAATTGTATGTTTTTTTTCTAAACACCATTTCAGCTTATTTCATTTTTAGCATCATAATCATCAAGCAATTTTTTAGATTCTTCAATTCTATAACTAATTTTGTAAAAAAAATCTTGTAAATTTGCGAGTCTTTGATTAATTCTTAACCTCTTAAATCACATATTTATCCACTTAAAGTGAATAATATCACATATACACAGTTTAATCATTAAATGCATCATATATACCCATTACTAAATTTTAAATCTCTAATATAAAATAAAACTTAACAAATCTTACTAACTTAAGGGCAACGAGCCCCGACCTTCAATATAAAAGATAATACATGAGCTATTCTAGTACTACGTACTATATAATCAATACACTTACAACATAGAATCAAAAAAATGCAACATAATAACAATTTTGATGAGCAGCCATAAAGGTAATAATCAAAGTAGGCACCTTCAATATTTTGGATGAAGAAAAGACCAACATCGTCTTCTAGTTAATTGAGAATTAGTATGGGACATGGTGTTCATGACTAACGTTTTTGTTTTGAATAATCAATGCAACATCCATCACTTCACCTTCATATATTCATAGATCAAACTTAAAACACAACTAGACGTATCTTCAAGTATACTATTTACGGTAACAAAATAAAGTTCCATTTTGTCACCTGATTCGACCACAAGTGGTCTCATTAAGTATTGGATAAAACATGACTTCCTTTGACGAGCTTTCATTAGTCTCAAAGTATCAATACAGTGACTTTTTCTTTCATTTTATTATAGATCATTACTATAAAACATGTAACCCAAACTGATGTCTACAATTGTACATAAGATCAATTGGGTTTGATCAGATTTTTAATGTAATGGGCAAATATGAGAGGCTTTAATATTTACTTTGGGTATATTTGATATTATACTATTTAGTTGGGTAATATATGTTATTTTTTAAATTAAGAGGGGAAATATGAGATTCACCCATTTTAATTTTATGTTAACGGCTTATCCAGAATAGTCCATGATCATATTACAAACCATCCTCGATCACTCCAATTTTTTTATTTTTATTTTATCATCATTGTCAATCGGGATTTGAACCGGTTCAGCCCCAAACTACTAAACTATAAATTGTATTTTTGAAATTGAGCTCGAGGGCATTTCATTAAAGATATCAAAACTATAATTAAGCATTTCAGGGAGTCTTGGGTTTAATTTGCAACAAAACTAAAACTTTAGGGTCCCAAACAAAAATATTCACAATTATCCCATCTGGAGTAATAAAGAGTGAGTTTAGCTTTCTTTCCACCTCTCGTTGTTTTGTGTCGCCGCCGGCTTATTCACCGGAGTTTTCATCTTCCCGTCGCCTCTTTACCAAATTACCGGTAAGCTTATATTCGAACACTCTTAACAATACATATTTGTTTGTTATCAGTTTCACAAAATAAAACTTATTTTCAATAATATGATAAATGCGTGTAGTTATTATAAGGGTATTTTTACAAACCTTCAATAACATATTCAATTTGGTTACAAGTTTTAAAAATTGAAACTTTTAGATGAGATGAATATTTCATCTCAACTTTTGACACTATAACTTCATTGTGAGTGAATTTTATGGTCAATGAATAAAAAGTTTTATTTTTGGATAATCAATATGTTTTGATGTCATGTGGGTTTAAAGGGGAGTTGATGAACTATACTAGAATGACATGAAATTGAATGTATAGGTTCTTATGTAAAATTAGGGATAGGGTCATTTTTATTATAGTATATGAAAGTGTTTGTTTGACTATTTGTGTAGATAGATTTTTAAATCAAGATTACTTGATACTTAATTCTTGTTGAGGATGCCATAAATCATTGTAAGAATGATTGATTCTGTACCAATTTTAGCCTTAAAAAATTTCTGATTCTGGTGAAATCATCGAGTCTTACAGTATTTTTTTGCAAAATTATAGTTTGTTTCTACAGAGGAGCCTATTAGCTATTAGTTATACTGAAGAAGTGATTGTGAAAATTATACATTTTGAGTGCAAATGTTTCTTAACCTAAGTTTAGTACACTTTGATTACCTTAATTAGTTTGTTATAAGCAATGTTATATAGTGATCTGAATGTTTTCTGTGCTGTATATATCGAATTAACTGGTGCTCGTGAGCTTTGTTATTTTACTTGTATATTATACATTATGCTTCTTAATTTAGGTTTGACTACTATGAATGGATATTGAGATCAAGTATTCAAATAACGACTAGGATAAATAAATGGCAGCATTTGTAGCAACCCGATTTCTTTTTCTTGCCGGAGATGGTCTTACCTTAGTTAACGTTCCAAAAATTTCTAAAGTTGCCGCCTTTCACAAAAGTACATACGTACTGAGCCAATTAGGTAGTACAAATGGCCCATTAACTCTGAAAAGCCTCGGATTCAAGAACGAGAATGTAACAGTTAAAAAGTTTGAGAAAAATAAGGTTAGGCAAACAGTTTCCACGCTTCAAGTAATCCAAAATCAAGTTGAAGAAGTCAAAAGAGAACGGGTCAAAGTCAAAACAAAAGTTGTTCCTACGGAAAACCCAATCCAAATTGAATCCGCCCCATTTTCAGCAAAATCATTTTCTGAACTTGGTCTTCCTCCATTGTTGATTGAGGCTCTAAAAAGAGAAGGTTTTGAAGTTCCAACCGATGTACAGTCAGCAGCTATCCCTACAATCCTTAAACATCACGATGCTGTAATTCAATCTTACACAGGGTCAGGAAAAACTTTGGCTTATGTTCTTCCAATACTTTCGGAGGTGGGCCCACTTAAAGATTCACTAGTTGACAACAAAGAAGCTAAAAAGAAAACCGATATAGAAGCGGTGATCATTGCTCCATCACGAGAACTGGGTATGCAGATTGTGCGAGAGATCGAAAAGTTACTCGGACCCGATAATAAACGATTCGTTCAACAACTTGTTGGGGGTGCAAATAGGTCAAGACAAGAAGAAGCTTTAAGAAAAAACAAGCCCCTTATCGTTGTGGGGACACCTGGCAGGATTGCGGAAATTAGTTCCGCTGGTAAGCTTCACACGCATGGTTGTCGGTTTCTAGTTTTGGACGAAATCGATCAGCTTTTATCTTTTAATTTCCGAGAAGATATGCATCGAATAGTTGAACACGTGGGGAAAAAACCAGATTTAGATCGGGTCCAAAACATGGAAACTGTAACCAAGAAACGGGTCGAGAGACAAACGATTATGGTTTCTGCAACGGTTCCATTTGCAGTAATAAGAGCTGCTCGGAGTTGGGGTCGAGACCCGGTTCTCGTGCAAGCCAAAAAAGTGGGCCCATTTGAATCTGTTTCTCGACCAGCTGGACCTGTCAACTTGGCTGCGGGACCCAACTCAAGCTCTGATATGCAGCAAACTAATGCAGTTTCCGAAAGTCTACCACCATCTTTAAACCACTACTACTGTGTTTCGAGATTGCAACATAAAGTCGACACGGTTAGAAGATGTGTGCATGCTCTTGATGCAAAAACCGTTATAGTTTTCATGAATCACACACGACAACTAAAAGATGCCGTTTTTAAGCTTCAAGCTAGGGGCTTGGTTGCAGAAGAATTACATGGCGATCTTGGGAAGTTGACTAGGTCAACTATCTTGAAAAAATTCAAGAAAGGTGAAATTAGGGTTCTTGTGACGAACGAGTTATCCGCTAGGGGTTTAGATGTATCGAATTGTGATCTTGTGGTGAATGTGGACTTACCTACTGACTCGGTTCATTATGCGCACCGGGCTGGAAGAACGGGTCGGCTTGGAAGAAAGGGTTCGGTGGTCACCATTTGTGAGGAGTCTGAGGTGTTTGTGGTTAGGAAGCTTCAGAGGCAACTTGGGGTTACAATTCAGTCTTGTGAATTTGCGGAGGGTAAATTAGTCATTGAGGAAGAAAAGTAGGGGTTTCGTTTTGGGCATTTTATCGGAGTCGAGTAGACATAATTAGCCTTTCGATATGATTATTTCTGAAAAGGGTTTGATATAGTCTTTATTTATCTACTACATGATGTTTGTAGAATTGGCTTAGTTATCTGCATCTGTATTTATCTGTACTTATATTATATGATGGTACTAGTGTTGACAGTAAACATGATCTTAAACTTTTTTTTTTTTGCATATTTGACACCAGTTTATGAAGAGTTAGGGGGTGTTACATTGACTATGAAGTTGTTTCTTTTGTAAAAAGGATTTGTGTTTTGCATTAAAAACTCAGACGTGAAACATATGAAGGATGATCATGTAAAATAGGAGGTAGATAAATACATCATCTTTTTTTGTGGTTTGGATGTTAGAGGTGAACCATAAAAAGTATGATCATACAAAATCTGAACTAAATCATTAGCTTTATTTGTAATTTCACATGTTATGGTATGCTTTATAGAATCTTTACGTTTTACTACTACTAACTACTATCAACCTTAAAATAAGAACATCTGTTTACATTTGACTTGTCACATAATGGTATTGTTTTAAAAACCTATTTTTGGTTCTGGTTCGACTTGTACAAATCACAATGATCTTCACCTACCAACGTTATAAATAAGTACACGTTATAAAAAAGTACAAGGACCCTCGACGTAATCTGGTTAATTAGAAGAAAATCATTTTTTTGGTCTGGTTTGCCGGTTCATCCAGTTCAAAACTCATAATGATCAGTGTTGTTCAATATTTAATTTCAAAATATTAAACTAGAAAGTCGATGTTATTAAACCCGAAAGTCGAATTGAATGAAAATTGAAAAAGAATAAAAAATCAAATTGGAATTCGGTATTCAATTTGATTTTGGTTCGGTTACACAAACTTGAACTCAGTTTTAGGTTTTTGAATTCAGTTAAGCTGAAAGAAGAATTCAAAACAAAATTTAACTAAAATCAAAAGTCGATATTTCATGATTATTTTAATTAAGCTTTGATTTTTTTTGGTGTTTCGCTTTTAACCGAAACCGAACTGAATTCTAATTCAGTTTTCCATTCAAATTCGGTTTTGAAATCTGAATTCGTTTTCAGTTCGATTTTCAATTTTGCATCCAAAGTTTTCAAAATCGAACAAACCGAACTGATTAAACTAAAACCAATAAACTCCCTCAATTAGTTAAAATGTTCCGAAAACCTTTCAATTTTCTGTTCAATCGTAGAACGAGATCGCTTCAACTGGTTTTTAAAACATTGCATAATCATAATGGTTGGTTCAGAAGATATGAACATTGAAAGAGATCGGTTCCATAAAACTAAAAAGGAAAGTGCAATAGAAAATGGTGACTAACAAACGGGAGGTGATACTCACACACACCAGTTTTTGATCCATACATATTTTTTACCATAAAACTTACAATAATAACCTTTAATTTATCTTGAGACTTGAACATTTATTATTGTAAGTAAGGACATAATAGTTAATTAGGTGTGTATGGATCAATATTGTGTGTGTGAGCATCATCCGCTAACAAAATGATGTGGGCCAAACAATTCGGTAATTGATAATTAGCTCCAAAATTTGGTAATAATATATTCTAGTCCACACAATTTCACTCTCAACAATCTGTTCCCCATTCATTTCCATTCATTCATACTCCGTACGTATAATATATGCAAAACAACTGATTTACATATACATACACATTTACATACCAACAGTATGCAATTTCACGCACTTAATTTTAGCTGTTGCTGCAATTCTCATCTCAACAATGCTGTTCCGTTCAAAACCCTAGTTTCTCACAACAATCCCCCTTTTGGTAAGTCACATAATTATTATCTTTTGCTTTTATATAAATTATGAGCAAACATAACTATTGTGTTTATTTCATCCACTGAATACCGCAGGTACTGGAGTTATTTTCCGGTCTACCTGGAAGACTTCTTTGGATTTGAAACAGTTGAATCGAGGAGGTAATTGTTTTAATATTATTTTTTAAAATTCATAGGCATTTTAATATCTAGTAATTTCTTGAATTACCTTTTGTTTTCCCGAAGTTGTTTGATCATCTATTAGGATGTCTGGATAATATTATGTAAATTGAACCATAAGTTTTTACTACTTTCTGTTATATTTGAACCCATCATGAGCGGTTAAAATTTGGATACGATTGGTCTAAACTATGGTCTTACTTATCGTTGAACTCAGGGGCAGTGCTACCTTGGTGCATCTGGGGTCACGACTCACGCGCCCCCTTACATCTCAATTCTTTTAAATGTGTTTATCTGTAAATCTTAGTGCAATTAAATGTGAATTTGCTATTTCATAACAGTTTCTGGATCCGCCGCTGGTTGAACTCATAATGATAGTTAGATTTGGATATGATTGGTCCAAAATAAGGTCTTACTTATATTTTATTTCTTATTAAAACTTAACTCTATGTGTGCCATTTTCCTACCATGAACTCTTCTAATTAACCAATTCTTAGCATTTTTGCATCATAAAGTTTATATGTTTGACTAAAGACTCAAAATGCACCTTCACTAACTTTAATGCATATCTCACATTTCTCATAACAAAACTGGTTCATAAAGACAACATTCCTTGACTAGTTGGACATGATTTGGGTTGGTGTGTGAGCCCCAATCCGGGAACAATTGTGTGGGGTTGAGATATCAAAGTGGACAATACTCCCTGTAGTATTCGCTTTATAAAATTTAATTATTTGGGATGGTTGATTAATATGTGACAAGTAACTGAATGTATATACGTTGCACTCCTTCTGAATATTATATTTACTCGTGTTTGAAAATAGGTGCCATAAACTCGTCTTCTGAGGAGCAAAACTCGGGCATCACTGCAGAGGCAACAAGGTTCGTATGAATTTAAAGATATACAGAAAGTGGCATTTAGCTATCCTTCTTGTATTATTAAATTGTGGATGTTCGTAACATGCGTATTTTGGTATGTTTATGTTGCAGAAAAGTTGTAGAACACATATGTTTGCTTAAAGCAAAACCGGATTTATCTGATAAGGATGAAAAAGATATGTTGGATTTTCTTTATACATGCCAATATCAAATGCGTGGGATTCTTGCAATCTCATTAGGTATTTTTTTTAATGAAACTGATTATATTCATGCCACGCGTACACCTTGTGTGTTGTTCACGATTTATTAAAACTTATTCATGTAGGACGCATCTCATATGAAAATGTGGACGGTTATACACATGCCGTCTTCATGCGTTTTCAGAATAAAGAAGACTTATCGAAGTTCTACGAGCATCCATTCTACTTGGGAGTCTTAAAGGACCATGTAACGCCTTACTGTCATGTATGCCCTGACATGTAAACACCAATTCTCTCCATATCTTTGTCTTTCATTTTCTTACTTTAATTGTTATATTGTTAATACTCTTATAATTATTGATTTATGAGTTCAAATTGCTGTATACTTTATCGTATCCACAGGAATTCGGTTATTTTGATTATGAATCTGAAATACAAGATGACATTCTTTCCATTTTTCGGAAAGGAGAGGTCAGAACCTATCTCAAATAAAATTTGGAATATTTTCTTTGAGATGTGATGTTTGTGTGTGTGTGTGTGTGTGTGTGTGTGTGTGTGTGTGTGTGTTAAAATAGCTAATACCAACACTTGTTTACTGGGTGTATCAAGTTTTGAATTTTGCTACTGTATAATGCTAAAAATAAAAGCTCTTATGTAAATTTATATAACTACTGGTGCCAGGAGTTTAACTTTGGTGTGGAATACATATTTCTTATCTCTTTAAAAGAAAGCTCGTTGGGTGACGTGGCAGATGATGCACTAACATCTTTAGCAGAACTTACGATGCAATTTCCATCTTTAATCGTTCAGGCTACTAAAGGTATTGTCAATACATGCTTATTTTGTAGATATGTCAATTTCGACCGATTTAATCATACGTTTATTTATTAACAAATCAATCTGGTTATGTTTTTATTTTTAACGGGTTACTGGTTGAACATACGAGTAATAATAACTTAGCTGAAACGTAAGTAGGTCAAACGAGTTGACAATGATTAAAAGTTATGTCTACTGTATATAACCTCCCAAGTCATATTATTCAAACAATTAAGCTTATTAATAATGTTGTAATAAAGTGCCATTTATTTATGATGAGTATATATATTGTCCTGCATTAGCGACTCTTTTTAGTTATTTGGCCTTTTAGGGTCAACTTTCAATCCTGGCAGCAAAGACTACACTCATGCTGTAGTGATTCGATTTCGATCATGTAAGCTTCCTTTTTAGCCTTTTTACATACAAATTATTCACTTTTGCTTCTTCTCATACCTGACTATTATGTTTGGTCTTTTGACAGCTGAAGCATTCGATATTTTCATGGGAACTTCCGAATATAAAGATGTAATATTTGATTATTTGAAGTCTATTCTTTTGATAATATGCGGTATACTTGCATGGAACATGCTAATAATAAAGATATAGTTTGCGAAATGAAATACTTCTGAGGTTGATATAATGAGTTAAATAACGGACTGAGTTCATTTGTTTATCTTACAAAATGAGCAGGTTTGGAGGTCAAAGTTTCAGCCCATAATTGAAAAGAAACTGTCCATTAGCTTTTCGGTTGACCCAGTTGGAAATGAGTTGATGTAGCAACCTTCGCCGAGTTTAGGTTTATTCCATGTTCCTTTTTAAATTTTTATATTCAAATAAACCCCATTTGGGACTCCATTATTCAGTTTACTTTCACTTTGAATTTCAAACAAAATATGGTTAAATACTTTGGTACGAGTAAGTTTAGTTCCAACGAAAATCAGATAATTTCAGTGGAAACGTATAATAGATATAAGTGCACTTTTTTCCTCTAGACATACTTGGAAGAAACGAGTAGTTATCATATCAAGTATGCTATTTGTATCCAACATTCATCAAGTTTTCCTTCAAATTGAAATGTTTAACATTATCTTATCTAAAATGTTCTTCCACTCGTTATCTTATCTTAGTGAATTTATTTGAGTTGAAGAAAATGTTATTGATACAATTGCGAGTTAGCAATTGAACTAAGTGTGAAAGTGTGTTTATCTATCATGACTTCTTTTGGATACAAGTTTGAGATTCAAAATGAAAGGACAAGTAATCTAGAATGGAGAGAGTATTACTTGTCTGATTTCAATTCGACATGGTGTTTTTAAGTTTTTTTTTTTTTTTTTTACTTCAGATGATTGCATTCTTGGTGCTTTATATGGTTGCTTGTATTTAATCTCTGTAATTTTTCTATCCACAGATTTCAGATTTACTTACCAAACCAATCTTGTTCATGGATGATCTGTTTTAATGGGAGAGCCTGCAGGTGATTGATTATTATCTGCAGTCAATGTCTATTGTGATAATATATTACTAATATTTGCCACAATCTATTAATGTATTACTCCTACAAAAAGGAGCTCATTTTGCTATTTCTTTGCCATGTAGAAAAGTCCGTATTCGTAACGTTAATATTTGTCCTCACAGTCGGTTAAATCATCTCTGCCTATTAGTTACATTGGTTTAGGTCAATGTTAGAACACCAATTTTGGAACTTGCCTAAAACTGGACACACGATGGTTAACCGTTTAAATAACCCGGTGACTTGCAAAGTGGTTATGAGAGTATTCGATGCCGACTATTGCCTTTCAAGAAAAATGTGCCAACCCATAAAGTGCAGAATTTGTCCATGTTGTTGTTCTAGTTTATGACATCATTATCCAAATCAATGGATAGAAATCATAGTTATCAATCCAAACTCATTTAAAGGTCAATATTCAATCTTTTGATAAAAAAGATGACATAATTATGACTTTACTTTTATATATAAGAAGAAAGAAGATTGTCGGATCTTTGCTCGTAAACTCAAAATTCTAAATGTTGAAGTTCGAAATTCGATCAAACTTGAGATTAATTAAATCTTCTGATACTATTCTTGTAGAAGGTCATAACACACTATTGACACTTTTAGCCCCTCTCAAGTCTTTTGAAAATAGCTTATATTATGTTATCAATAAAGGGACTAGAATAAATTTAACAGTATTTGATCAACCACATTCCACCTTGGTTATAGAATATTTAGGGGGTGATATATGACAAATTATTAATTATTATTATTACTAAAATTTCTAGAACGAAAACCACACCGTTATCACGTACCTAAACTACAACTTCGTCCCACGTAGGATTCCAATCGATGAACTTTTTGATTCATCATATATCAATGTGTTGTATGATTATTGTTACAAAAATGTTTTGCATTATTTTATTACTGCTGTTTAAAGAATGTGTTGTATAAATGCATAATTACTCGTTACTAGTTGATTACATATTCTTGAACTGAACGAAACAAATATTAATCATCTCTTTTGTAGTTTCTTAGAGAATTATCTTGAAATTAAGTTCCTTTTCAGAACATAACCATGTTCATAATCATATATCTACACAGCAGTATTATAACCAATCATATGTGCTTTCTTACCCTCTTGTTAAATGTAGGCCATTTGAAGTCAATAAACTTCGTTTTTGGAGTCTTGTATCTTTATTATTATTTGCAAACAGAAAAATTGTATAATTTGTTTATGAACTGTCATTTCCTTAACATAAATAATGCTACAAGTCCTCATCAATTGTCTTGTTTTCTTTTGTGTTAGCTTCTATCTTGGATTCCTCTGAATTACAAGTTTGTCCCTACATAAGATACAAATGATGCACATATGAACAATTAATTAATATATGTTAAATTAGTCATCATGCTATCCAACCAATAATCAATTTAATTTTAACAGTTAAAATATTCTGGTTAAGTTTATTCGATAGCAGAAGTTTTGACTTTGACTTCCGATCTCCAATCCTTCTTGTGTTAGGCCAAGCATTAAACACTTGTACTCTTACGCATGCAATATACAGTATAGCATATGGTTATTGGACTTGCTTAAGTCCATATGTTTGACTTATAGTGTTATATTCGCTAATTAATTTTCTTTTGGCACCCGAAAATATTATCTGATCATATATGTAATGTACTGTAATAATATGTTTCAATCATTGTTTCATATCTAAATATTTTGTTATCTTGCTTTCAATTATATTTCTGGATGGTTATGTGGCCAAACGTTTAGTTAAATAATAATACTCTGTATTCAACAGGTTTCAAGAAAACGAGGCGTCATTTGACTTTGACGGTCAAACAAACTACTTACAAGTTCCTGACATTACATGTTTGTGAATTCCTGCAACACTGAAAAATCTCAAAATCAATATGATAATATGTACATGTATATTTTGTTATCTAATTTTGATGGTCAAAATGATTGCCTATAATGTCAAAAAAATTTAATGGTAGGTGGCATGGTGGATGGGTGTGGCCGGTTGGGTAATGGGTCCAAATCGACATGGGTCAAATCGGGCTGGGTCATTTTGATCCTAAGCCCCTTGTTGATCCATATTCTAAATCTTTGAATTGAACGATTCAGTAGGTTGTATGGGTCAAATTTACACTTTGTAGACTTTCAACCCATTGAACAAATATTCCCGTTCCCTTTTTATCTAATTTTTTTTAACCGTTTATTTAAGATAGTAAAAAAAAAAAAAAAAATATAGATTAAATCGTAAGTAGATGATTCGAACTTCAGATTTATTTGAATTACACTCATGAAAAGATTGAGTAATAATCCCAACACTCACTGCAGAAGGTGGAACAGATTAATCTGCAAGCTTTATTCATTATATGGAATATTTATATTTACATTATAGTTATAATTCAAAATTTCTATGTAACAACCAAGTATTGGAAATCCTACATGAGCCAAAAGAGTAGCATGAATCCTAACATACAATGTGAACCTTCAAAAAAGTATATTTTGACTACAAGGGTTATACACATGAGGAAGCCACTGCTCAATTATGAAGTGGGTTTGGCCCACCTGGAATTACTCGCTTTGAGTCATCAGAAATCGGATCGATTTCCTTATTTGTAGATACTTCAGGAGCTGCTGCTGTTGGTGTTGTCCATGGATGATTAGAGTGATGTTCTGGCTTGAATATTTGATTGTTTCCTTCGGTTGTGATCGTTTGGGTGTTGCCCGAATAGTAAACTGGAGCGATTACGATGATCATTATTGTTAAAGCCGTAATCGAGATTCCGGTATATTGTATTCCCATGAAAATGGTAATGGAATAGTGATTAGAATACAGAAAACAGAATGGGATTAGTTGTGTTTGTAGGGACTAATGAGAATGGAGGGATATGAAGTCTTTAAGATGGGCTGATAAGATTGAAATTTTGTGTAAAGGACAAGAAAAATGCTCTCTTAAGTAATGCTTATTACCGAAAATACCCTTCTGGTCTAAGTTAATGATATTTTTTAGTGATTCTGTCTATACACAACCAAGTCGTACACAACAGTATACAACAACAGTATACAACATCATTAAGGAAGAGATGGTGAAATTAAGTTGATTTTAGAGGGTAAGTTAGTCATTTTGGATTGTTATTGTTGACTCTTGATTGTGTACTACTGTTTTATATAAAAGGTATAATAATAATTGATAAGTTGGCTGAGTTTGATTTTTATTGATTACTGCTTTGAAACTAGTACTCAATGGCCCAAACTGTAACTTGGGAGCCCAATTTGTTTTGTATCATCATATCATATATATCTTAAACTTAAATTCTAAATCTTAAATAATACATTGTGTTATCCGCAGGGAGTACTGCTAATTTATGGTCTAACAATGCAACTTACAACAGGAACACATAGTTGTTATCTAATAATTCATTGTTAATAGGTTCTTTAAGGGACATGCACATATATATACACCCAAAATCCCCAATAAGAACCAAAACAATAAGAAAGCATAAATGGCATCAAAAAGGTCATCTACTTTCTTTAGTATTTTTATCTTATTTGTTATCCATTATGTTTTTGATTATACCATATAACATAATATATCATAACTTTACTAACATAGTATACAATCTTTGTTTAATTTTGGTTTAGAATAGCCGTTGTTACGGGAGGAAAGAAAGGTATAGGGTTCGAGATAATCAAACAGCTATTGTCTTCCACTCACGATCTTCAAATCGTTCTAACAGCAATGGATGAACAAAAAGGTCTCCAATCTCTTGACAAACTCAAGACTTTAGGGTTTTCAGATAATGTCGTCGTTCATCAGCTTGATGTCAAGAATTCTGCTAGTATCGCATCATTTGCAGATTTCATCAATACCAAGTTCGGAAAACTTGATATATTGGTATGCTATATAATATGGTGACTTCAAAGGTTAAGTCTAGAAGTTATTATTAACTTATATAAATATTTAAAAAAAATAAAACTTAAGGAATGTTTGATCTTGGGGGCAGGTGAACAATGCAGGAGTAAATGGAATAATCGTCGATGAGAGAAACTTAAGCCTGCATGATCAGGAGGTTACGGGAGTTCAAGCACTTATGACAAAACAAATCATGTTGCAAACATACGAAACAGCAAAAGACTGCATCGAAACTAATTATTTCGGAACCAAACATGTCACCGAAGCTTTGTTACCATTTCTTAAGTCTTCCCCTTCACCTTGGATTGTGAATCTAACAACTGGAGTATCAAAACTCGAGGTATTGATTCAGATTAATTAGCTTATATATATATTGCAAAAGATTCTGGCTAAGTAACTTTTATTTTTGGTAATGTGTGTAGAATATTAAAGATGAAAAAGCTAGGAAGATGCTTAGCGACGTTGATAGACTAACGGAGGATGTTTTAGATGAAGTTGTGACGGGATTTTTACGTGATGCTAAAGATGATTTGTTGGAGAAGAAGGGGTGGAATGAGCCATTTTCGGCTTATATTCTTTCGAAAACTGTTGTTAATGCATACACTCGGGTTCTGGCTAAAAAGTATCCATCTTTTCGTATAAATTCAGTTAATCCTGGTTTTACGAAAACAGATATGACATATTATCAAGGGATCTACACACCCGAAGAAGCTGCCGTGGGTCCGGTTAAGCTAGCTTTGCTCCCTGATGATGGTCCTACGGGTCGTTTCTTCTTTCAAACGGAAGAAACGACCTTTTGAAATCGAGAATTGTACTTATTGTATCTTGTTAATTTAGCTTAAGGGCTAATCCAGTATTTTATCATCTTTGTTGGATGATCAGAATAAGAATTGAAGTTATTTTACCACATAGATGAATGGGAAAATAGTTACAAACACAACTAATGCTTAAAGGACACAGAGTTGGGATTGAACCCATAACCTCCATTTCTATATTGCATGTTCTCCAACCACTAGGCTACCATCACAACGACAAATGTGCCTATTCTTAAAAAAAATGGGCCTCCGAACAAAATAGAGGCGGTGAAACAAATCATAAGCCCTAACTAAGAGAAACTCGTACTTCATATGAATTGATTTGGGCTTCGAACAAAATAGAGGTGATTCAATGATTGGTTTTCGTTGACGGATCTCTTAATTAACCCTAAAACAAACACAAACATGAACCGATTCACATACAAGCGTGAACAAACATGTAATTCGCACGACAAAAGTGAACTACGATATGATAGTGCCGGAAAAACTTCAATAACTATGAACTGTCATCACCGCCATCATCTTCTAACATATTTAGATTTGACTGAAAATTTAGGTTTTGGTGGTGGATATATTGGAAATGAGGATAGTGAGATATCAGTGAGACAAAGAAATATAAAAGGACTAAATTGCCCTCGTACACAATGCACGTCAGGTCAGTTAAAGGGAGGGAATTGGAGTCCGTCAAAATTAGGGACCAACCACGCAACATGTGCAAACATTAATTAGAGGTATCCGCGTTAAAAGAAATACTTTAGGTTCATCCATAAAATTTTGAACAAACTTTGGAGACCAACCGCGTAATTTTGTCTTGTAATTTCGAATTACATGAGAAAATTTTAGATAACAATCAATGAAAACCGAGTTCGGAATTTGTGGAATATTTTCGATTTGTTTATGTCGAAAATCTAACCGTATTCTTACTTTTATTAAAAAAAATTATCCACCTTATTATTTACGGAATATATATTTTTTTAAAAATTACATTTGAAAAATAACTATTAAATCTATATCACTAAACTCTCTAATTTACTCTGGTTAATATATTATTCTATTTTTATAGAATGCACTTGTTATATAAATTCATATAAGACCATTGCCAACGGGGTATGCCCTCACTCCGCTCTCCGCTTTGTCCTCGAAGGCTCCATTGGCAGTCATGCCCTCGGTTCCAACCTCAATATGTCCTCAAGCTTCGCCCTGGCTTATTTTATCCAATAGCATATTGCATCACAGTTCATTTTCTTTAATTATTTGTACTTATAGCTTTAACAGTTGTAAATTAGTTTATTTATTTAATTTGGTTGGGTGATGTAATGGGGAGGAAGAATGTCATGGTTGAGAGTGGTATGTGATGGAGAGGAAATGTGAAAAAAATGATGATGCGACGGTGTGTAAGAGGAGGAAGGACGTCATAGTTGGAAGTGATCTAATATATAGCATTCGTATAACGTTCGTTGTTTGAATTTGAATTTGAATACATAATAAAGATATATCTTGGTATCATCGATTCATCCATATCCATAATATTGTATTATCCGTCAGCAGTTCATGAATTTATTGTCCAGTTGGTGCATTGCACCCACATATACATACATACACAGGAATATAAACAACTTAAACAAGATAGATATAGCATAACATATTGTACATACTGAATTATGGAATCAAAAAGGTCCTCAATTTACTTTCATATGTATTTCTAATTTTTCATTGTTTTTGTCATGTTTTTATTTATAGTTTTAACATTATTACCATAAATTATTATGTTTGATTTGGGTTTAGGATAGCCGTTGTTACGGGAGGAAACAAAGGTATTGGTTTGGAGATATGCAGACAACTCGCTTCACCGGCTCATGATGTTCTTGTTGTACTAACCGCGAGAGATGAACAAAAGGGTCTGCAAGCTGTAAACGAACTTAAAACTTCAGGTTTGGTCACAAATGTCATTTTTCGACAGCTTGATGTTACAAATCCGGCTAGTATCACATCATTCACAAACTTCATTGCTAGTCAATTCGGAAAGCTAGATATTTTGGTAAGATTCGTAAGATAAAAAATATGTTAGTTGAAATGTTAATTTAGATTCTTGAGGCCAAACCGTTAATTTGTCTTCAAAATAGATATATGCATGGTCATGTTTTTACTAATGTTTGTGATTTTAGGATGAATAACACTTAAATATAAGCATGTTAATTGATTGTTTTTTAAAAAGATTAGTAGTGTACATTATGACATTATATGATATATATTGGTTAAGATCCTGATGTCCTCACAGAAATAGGTCCAAACCTCCCAAGCAGCCAGAAAAAGGGTCGGAAACGGAGATAACTTCAAAATATATAAGGAAAACATGCCCATTAATTTATTTTAACGAGTATTTGTTATTTTTAATGTTGAACATAGACCTTCTGATAGGTGAACAGCGCGGGTATCAATGGAATCGTTGTAGATGAGGAGTCACTTAGCGAGGTTGGTCTTACAGAACTTGCAACTAAAAAATTGCTCGTTACGAAATTTCTGTATATAATAATTATTGACGGAAAAACAATACAGGATAAGGAATTTAAGACATTCATGGCAAAACAAGTTATGCTGCAAACATACGAAACAGCCAAAGACTGCATTCAAACAAATTATTACGGAACTAAACATGTTACCAAAGCTCTTATACCATTTCTCGGCTTATCTGCTTGTCCAAGGATCGTTAATATTTCATCTGGATTAGGAAGACTTGAGGTATCAGTTTGTCTTTATCGTTATTATATACTCTGTATCGGCGTATCTTATCTTTAGATGATGGATCGGGTTTAGCACTGCTCACATTTGTGGCCCATATGAGTTAAGTTTGGGTCAAGATTACGTTTAATAGGTCAACCCATGATAGTTTATAAGTTTTGAAGTTCCAACCCGCCAACACATTATATCTGACATGCTTGATCCGAAGTAACAAACCAAGTTAGACTCATTTGACCCAAAACTAATAAGTTTGACCCAGTTGACCCGCGACCATATGGGTCATGTTGGTCATATCCAGGTTGTGTATTGTTTACCGGCCAGTCAACCAGCCAGTCAACCAGTGGCGGATCCAAGAATTTTTTTCTCCAGGTGCCAAATGCAAAATAAAAAAATAAAAAAATAAAAAAATATTGAAAAAAAAAGAAGAAAGAGCAAAATGTCGACTTTTAACATATAAATACACTAAACGTCGAATTTTTACATATAGATACACACACAAAAAAAAAAAATTGGGTCGTCGGGGGCGGCCGACCCGCCCCCTGTCGTCAACCCAGACCGGATAACTAGTAGTTTATCAAATGAGTATAGATTCAGTTTGGGTATTTGTGGCACAACATGCCTACCCGACCCACTCAAATTGCCACTCATAGTTTAAGCTTTGCATAGCTTGTGACATTTGGGTTATCTGTTAATTATGAGTGTAGAATATAAAAGATGAGATGGCAAGTCAAATGCTTGGTGACGTAAATAGACTCACCGAGGAGATTGTGGATGAAGTTGTGACCGGATTTCTACAAAATGTGAAAGACGGTTCGTTGGAAGAAAAGGGATGGAATGCGCCATTATCGGCTTATATGGTTTCCAAAGCTGCTATAAATGCGTACACTCGCATTCTCGCAAACAAGTATCCATCGTTCCGTATAAATGCAGTTAATCCTGGTTTTACGAAGACTGATATGACACGTCATAAAGGGATATATACAGCTGAAGAAGGTGCTAAAGGCGCAGTTAGGCTTGCTTTGATCCCCAATGATGGTCCTTCTGGTCTTTTCTTTTTTCAAATGGAAGATATATCATTTTAATTTGATGTTGACTTGTGAAAGTCAAATCTTTTGAAATGTATCTGTCATATTATTGCCTAGCTGTTTTACCAAAAACATTATTTACAAAAGTTATATATGTGAGTTCTTGATACTATTATGGTTCAGAAACTTGCATGAACTCGCGAAACGATCAAGAACACAAACAATTCTAAACAGGTCCTAATACATACAATGATGTAAGTATATGAGAAGAATTTACAGTGATGCTGCTGCGCTTTATGAATTGGGTCAAGGGGAAAGCATCAGCTCGGCCCAAGCTAATGAAGACGCCTTCATCTCAGCAGAAGATGTAGCGTTGATTTTGGTTTCCAACATTGCGCACATGTCTTTCATCGATACCTGATCTCTAGGCCTTAAATGAATGCACATCGAAACCACGTCACATATGACTTTCAAATCTTCACCGTTGAAATATTTCAGTGCAGGATCTACTATTGACACCATCTCCTCTTGCTTTACAACATAATCTTTCGCCTGTTCATAACATATAACTTCATCATTTAGTATTATCCAATTTGACATGTTACTCAACCCATACCCGCCCATTTGGCCATCTCTTAGTTTTATTTACAGAGAAAGAATTCTTACCCAATCAACCAGGCAACCTTTGTCCTTGCAAAAAGAAGGTCGTCCGCTAACAATTTCCAAAAGAAGAACACCAAACGAGTAGATGTTACCCTGTATATCCAAATGTCGTTCTTCCCACGAATTTGGAAGAACACAAATAGCACCTTCATGACTAATCGAACGCGAGTTATTTTCAGATCTCGAGACGATCGTTTTCCAACTTTCAAAATCAACGAGCTTCAAAGACGGGAAAAAAAAAATTAGTATAGCTTCTTAGAGATCCAGAAACTATAACACGGTATCAAAATAAAAGATAAAATAACTGTTACAGCAGTATACCTTTGGTGAAAAATCATCAGTAAGATACACTGCACTAGAATTCAATTCGGATATAGTAAACGGTGGCTCAATTTCTGTATGAAGATACTTCAGACCTTTTGCTATGCCAATAATAATCTTCATTCTTCGTGACCAACTTAGGTTGCAACCTTCCTCATCTGACATACAACAAAAGCACTATGTTTCAGCCGTAAAGTACAAAAATTTATGTGAACGATAGATGACCCATTTGATATAAAACAGAACCCGGATCAATACATAAGTATCAAATGAACTTACAATGGAGATGCTCGTATAAGGTTCCATTTGATGTATATTCGAAGACCAACATTCTTGTAAATGGAGTATTATCTATACAATAACCGAGCAATCTCCCAGTGTTTACGTGATTTAGCCTTGCCAAATCTGCAACCTGAAGAATACGAGAACGTAAACAAAACAAACAATCGATCTGGATTGATAAAAATGCAAACTTTTTATGTTTAAACGTGTACCTCCTTTTGATAATAGAGTTCAAGATAGCCTGTCCAATGCTCTTCTTTGATACAAAGTGATATGACCGCAATTTCGGGCCCACCTTTCAAATTTCCTTTGTAAACTAAACTATCCGATGACGACCCGATAATGTTGCTAAAATCCTCACACGCAACCTCGAGTTCTTGACGAGTGTATCGTGTCACACCCTTCAACATGTTAGAATCAATATGGACCGCCATATGGTTCTTGTAACTTTTGGAACTATTAAACAGGTTCAATACAGACGGTTTGGTTTTGCATCGCAACATGATCATGAGGGTCCCGATGACAACTAAAGCCACGACCATGAGTCCGGTCATGACTTCCACAACTGGGACCCATACGGGTTTTGAATTATGAGCTCTGTTTTTGGATTTATTTCCAGCAGGTAGAAGTGTTGCTGCTCCAGTTCTATGTGCGTTTACAGGCGCAACAACACCTGCATGAAGAAAACAAAAATCAAAGTGACTTATAGGCATATATTATATACTCCGTATGAACAAGTGCTCCATACATTATAAATCATATAATATTAGAAACGTACCACATTGTTCACTAGTACGCTGCTTTATATCTTTATAGGGTAAGCAGTTTCCACGGAAGCTAGTCCTGTGTAGATCAATTTACATGATATCAAATGTCTAACTATAGTGGTGGCAATGTGGGTGGGCATGTTCGGTGACAGGTTTGAAACGGGCCATTTTAGTACGGATTGAAACAGGGCTATATTAGGTTAGTTCATCAACCACCACTTTATTTTCCACCTTTTGTATTTATACAGCTAATGAATGCGTTTATATGCTTAGAAAAACTATATCAAAACATCAAAAGTAAGTTTCGAAGTTTCGAATTTGGAGTTTGGACAGCTTTCAACCTGTTTCAAATGTCCACACTTTTAGGGTAAACTATATGTATTGACCCGTTTGAATAAAACACAAAACACAAGTAAATTTGTTTATATTTCCACATCTACACCAAGAAAGAAACGATGTATACCTTGGAAGATAACTCAAGCACTTTGGTATAATACCGACGAGGAAATTATATGAGAAATCCCCAAATTTTAACGTAGGTAAACGACAAAATCCTTGTTTAATAACACTCGAGGCATTAGCATTAGCACCAGGAATTAGCCCAAGCAGTTTGTTTCTGTCTAAACGTAGATCTTGAAGCCTTTGAAGATTACTGAGCTCGAAAGGTAATCTGCCTTCAAGTCCATTCGATCCTAGGTTTCTGAACAAATAAGTACAGATGAGTTCTTAAAAACTATAAAGTTCGTTACCTTAAAAAACCAAAGCACAAATCTTTATACCCAGACTTACATTGTTTCAATGCTAACCAACTTGCCGATTTCAGAAGGAATCGGCCCAGTAAGTGAATTGTTCCCCAAATCTAAGACCTTGAGAAACTTTAATGATCCGATTGACCTAGGTATTGGACCAAGGAGTTTGTTTCCATGTAAAATCCTATATGAGGTGCAAATCACCGATTAGATTTCACTATTTATATTTTTATAAATGTTTAAAGGTGAAATAATATAAAAAGATCATACAGTTCTTGTAAGGAAGAGAGCTGAAACAGTTCTTCAGCAATGAATCCTTTGATGGAGGAACCTGAAATGTTACTGTAACAAGAAATTTGCAGCCAAAATCAGCTTCATCATATAAATGTACTAATAGAAAATAAAGAAATAAAAAAGTCCAATAAATACTAATATGAACATTAATAAAATGAAACAAAATTAATTAATTAAATGATACTGAGGTGTTCTTACAGTTTTGTAACTTGATTTCCAGTACAAGTAACACCGAACCAATTACAGGGATCTGAATCAAAACTGTTCCAATTTGATAAAACCAAAAATGGGTCCTCAAAAATACTCTGTTTAAATGAATTCAAAGCATGAACTGCACAAAAATCAACAACTAGGTTATACATTATTTAACTATTTTTAACTAAACAGTAAACAAATTCATAATTCTACATGAAAATATCAAACTCTAAACTACATACCTTCAACTGTTAAAACGGCGTCGTATGCAGGTATCATTATCAAGAACCCTAGAAAAACATACAAGACTTGAAATGAACCAAATTTCTTCATTTTCACTGCAAATTTTTCTCTACCCCTTTAAAAAACCAAGAACCCATCAATTAAAGAAATACCCATAGCGAATAAAGAACCAAGAATCAAGACAAATGCTTAAAGATGCAATCTTTTTAAAAGGGTTTTAAAAATTAAGAATCTTTTTACAAGAAAAACAATACTAACTTTTGTAAATTGTGTAACTGAAAAGTAAAATTAACAGCAGCAAGTTGGGGAAGACTTGGATTAGAAGAGAAGTTTGTTGCAGAATTGCAAAAGGCTTCAAGATTATTCAAAAATATACTAAAATGATATTTTTTGGGTGTATATTTAGGGATGCAATTAAAGGGGAATTTGTGAAGCGGGAATGTTTTATTTCCCTTTTTGATTGATCAGAAATTGATGTGAAGTTATGAATGAGTTTTGGTGAATTTTTTGCAAAAAGGGTGTGTGAAGGAGTGAAGTGGGGTTGGGAATGCTGTAAGTAGGTACTAAATGGTTCTTTAGGGCAAATCACTTGTTAATCATTAGGCTTTAGAACATGGATTAAATGGTAATTTGACATTACATCAACATCATCAAATTTATATGCTCGGTAATTTAAATTAAATTAAATTATAAATTATATTAAATTTGCACTTAAAATAAAATATTAAGAATTATTCCCTCCATCTTACAAATAATCAACGAAGTTGTTACCCCGTATCAAGTACTCACAGCATGCTTGATTTAGGGTATTGGGCTATAAGAAATGAGTATGATAATAATTGAAGATGATTGATAGTTTATAATAGAAATTCTCATTACCTTAAACTAGTTAATGGGGCATTACCCATTAAATTGAGAGGAATGGTAATCATTATGGATTAACTTAAAAGCTAAATTTACGGCTCACACAACATGTTCTATAACTTCCATACTTTTGACTCTCTATGCATTAATTATTTTATTGTAATTGTAAATTTTTAATTATAAAAATATATCATTATCATTATTATTATTATTATTCTGTAAATTAATCATGGTGGTGTACGTAAACTAATTTAAAACAGTATGTCAAGCTTAATTTTAGCATTTTATAATATTGTTACTAACTAATATAAAATTTCAATTATAGTTAACAATTGTAATTACGGGGTTTTTAAATTATTATTATTATTATTATTATTATTATTATTATTATTGTTGTTGTTGTTTTTGTTATTGTTAATTAATATTAATTAATGATTATTAATATATTATTATCATCATAATCATAATTTAATCTATCATTATTATTATTATTATAAAGCATCAAACAAGCAATAACAATACAATGGGAATGCTCATTGCATTCCATTACCATTCCCTTTCTCATTACCATTCCCATTCCCCCACTTCAACCTAGCATGCCCTGCATTTCTATTTAGTTGTTTTCTTACTTTATCCGGCTATTGAACCTGGTTTCCTTCTGCATATGGTAATAGAGAGTTAGGTGTTGTTTGTTTTTCTGTCTGCAGACCTTATTATGTCTTATGTCTGCGCACTCGCAGACGTTTTTACTGCAGACAGTTTGTTTTTTTGAAGACATAAGATAAAATAATATTTTATTATGTATGTAGCCTCGCAGACTTAGAAATGTGCTTCTAAGTGCTGCAGACATAATTAAGTTATGTTGCAGACATAAAAACAAACAGTCTTCATTATTCAGCATACAGACCTTCAGATCACATCTTCTTAACAGACATGGTCCGCAGATCTTCAGACAAAAATATCTTAAAAAACAAACAGCACCTTAGACAGCTTAGAGAGCTCCTCAAAGGGCTAGTTCTCACTCTGTTTTGGGGACTCCTAAGACTGTCTTTCCATGTGTTTCCTAGTCTATATAGGTCCAATCTCATATACCAGCGCTTCTTCGTTGCTTGGTCAGGACACATTCATCGATTTCTTTTAATGCTTCATGGGCTTGCAAGTGACTTACTAATTTTCTTCGTGTATATTAATTAAATAAATATGATTAAAAGCTCTTTTTTTAAACAACAATGCGGGATGACCTAGAAAAACTAATAGTTAATATTAAGAATTATCTGATAAATGATTAATACAAGGTATAAAAATAAAAAAATAATTAATTAACTATTACTTATAATAATTATATTTTACAAATAATTAGTTTTTCGTGTCTAAATTGTATCCTCACTCACTTCCGTTTGAAGCATTAACTATGAGAGTCGATCCTCACATACCACTTTTTGATCCATATACAATTTTATCTCTTAAACTCACAATTATACCCTTAGATTAATCTAGAGAGTTGAATTTATGTTATTAATATAACTACAATTAAAGGTATAATAGGTAATTAAGTGTATATTAATCAAAAAGTGGTGTGTGGGAATCAATTGTCTTTCAAATAATAATAATAATAATAATAATAATAATAATAATAATAATAATAATAATAATTTTTGTGATAAATAAAAATAGTAATGTAAAGAATTAACATGAACGGAGGTTTTTTTAATTTCTCACTGTATGAGTTGTTTGTGTGAAATTTAAGTGTCTAACATTGTTCATTATTATTATGTTGATAAAAAGTGAAGTAAAGTTATAAGATGTTTTAAAAAATGATTTTTCTAACGATATCTTTAATCTATAAGAGTTGTCATTAACGTACTTAATACTATTATACACGACGGTTAGATGTTGACTTTGTAGTGACAATTATTTAATAACATTAAATTTTAAAAACGTTAATAACAGCTATTTAGAGTTGTCAATTAAAGATTGTTTTTAAAAGTTACTCCGTATTATATTATATTATATTATATTAGTGGACTATAATAAGTCGGAGTTGATATATACAGTAACCATATATACAAAAGATAGGATCACTAAACTAGTGAGTCTTTTCTATTTTAAGATATTAAACGCTACACATCATTTATTATTTACTAGAGGACTCAAACTCATAATTTTAAGATTGATGAGTTTCTTTGATGTCGAAAATTTGTAATAATGTAATTTTGAATGTGACTTATGAAATGTCCCGTTCGTATTGATTATAAACGTTCCATATTAATTGATTTCGTTGCGAGGTTTTGACCTCTATATGAGACGTTTTTCAAAGACTGCATTCATTTTTAAAACAACCATAACCTTTATTTTATCAATAAAGGTTTTAAAAGTATTACGTAGATTATCAAATAATGATAATCTAAAATATACTGTTTACACATGACCATTACATAATGGTTTACAATAGAAATATATTACATCGACATATGTTTCTTGAATGCAGTTTTTACACAATATCATACAAACATGGACTCCAAATCTTGTCCTTATTTTAGTATGCAACAGCGGAAGCTCTTAGTATTCACCTGAGAATAAACATGCTTTAAACGTCAACAAAAATGTTGGTGAGTTATAGGTTTAACCTATATATATCAAATCGTAACAATAGACCACAAGATTTCATATTTCAATACACATCCCATACATAGAGATAAAAATCATTCATATGGTGAACACCTGGTAACCGACATTAACAAGATGCATATATAAGAATATCCTCATCATTCCGGGACACCCTTCGGATATGATATAAATTTCGAAGTACTAAAGCATCCGATACTTTGGATGGGGTTTGTTAGGCCCAATAGATCTATCTTTAGGATTCGCGTCAATTAGGGTGTCTGTTCCCTAATTCTTAGATTACCAGACTTAATAAAAAGGGGCATATTCAATTTCGATAATTCAACCATAGAATGTAGTTTCACGTACTTGTGTCTATTTTGTAAATCATTTAAAAACCTGCATGTATTCTCATCCCAAAAATATTAGATTTTAAAAGTGGGACTATAACTCACTTTCACAGATATTTTCTTCCTCGGAAATAAGACTTGGCCACGGATCGATTCACGAACCTATACAAATATGTACATATATATCAAAGTATGATCAAAATATAATTACAACCATTTTTATTATGTTTTAAAGATTTGAGTGTATTAAGTCAGCTGTCCTCGTTAATAACCTACAACTAGTTGTCCACAGTTAGATGTACAGAAATAAATCGATATATATTATCTTGAATCAATCCACGACCCAGTGTATACACTTCTCAGGCTAGATCACAACTCAAAGTATATATATTTTTGGAATCAACCTCAACCCTGTATAGCTAACTCCAACATTACTGCATATAGAGTGTCTATGGTTGTTCCAAATAATATATATACATGGGTCGATATGATATGTCAAAACATTTGCATACGTGTCTATGGTATCCCAAGATTACATAATATATTAGAATACATGTATAATACAATATAAGTTAGCTAGGATATGATTTGTATAGATTTGTTAAACATTTCTCGTAGCTAAAAAGATCAAAAATATCCAATCTTGTTTTACCCATAACTTCTTCATTTTAAATCCGTTTTGAGTGAATAAAATTGCTATGGTTTCATATTGAACTCTAATTTAAGAATCCAAATAGAAAAAGTATAGGTTTATAGTCGGAAATTTAAGTTACATGTCAATTACTAAAGAGGTAGTCATTTCCATTGAAAGAACGACATCTTGATGACCATTTTGAAAAACATACTTTCACTTTGAGTTTAACCAAGATTTTTGGATATAGTTTCATGTTCATATGAAAAATAATTTTCCCAGAAGAACAACTTTTAAATCAAAGTTTATCATAGTTTTTAATTATCCAAACCAAAACTGCCCCCGGTTTCACTACGACGGCGTATATCCGATTTTATGGTGTTCATCGTGTTTCCAGGTTTTAAATCATTAAGTTAGCATATCATATAGATATAGAACACGTGTTTAGTTGATTTTAAAAGTCAAGTTAGAAGGATTAACTTTTGTTTGCGAACAAGTTTAGAATTAACTAAACTATGTTCTAGTGATTACAAGTTTAAACCTTCGAATAAGATAGCTTTATATGTATGAATCGAATGATGTTATGAACATCATTACTACCTCAAGTTTTCTGGATAAAACTACTGGAAATGAGAAAAATGGATCTAGCTTCAAAGGATCCTTGGATGGCTTGAAAGTTCTTGAAGCAGAATCATGACACGAAAACAGTTCAAGTAAGATTTTCACTCGGAATAAGATTGTTATAGTTGTAGAAATTGAATCAAAGTTTGAATATGAATATTACATTGAATTAGAAAGATAACCTACTGTAAATAACAAAGGTTCCTTGATCTTAGATGATTACTTGGAATGGATTAGAAAGCTTGGAAGTAGACTTGCAAACTTGGAAGTATTCTTGATTTTTATGAAACTATACTTATGAAATTTATGAAGAACACTTAGAACTTGAAGATGGAACTTGAGAGAGATCAATTAGATGAAGAAAATTGAAGAATGAAAGTGTTTGTAGGTATTTTTGGTCGTTGGTATATGGATTAGATATAAAGGATATGTAATTTTGTTTTCATGTAAATAAGTCATGAATGATTACTAATATTTTTGTAATTTTATGAGATATTTCATGCTAGTTGCCAAATGATGGTTCCCACATGTGTTAGGTGACTCACATGGGCTGCTAAGAGCTGATCATTGGAGTGTATATACCAATAGTACATACATCTAAAAGTTGTGTATTGTACGAGTACAAATACGGGTGCATACGAGTAGAATTGTTGATGAAACTGAACGAGGATGTAATTGTAAGCATTTTTGTTAAGTAGAAGTACTTTGATATGTGTCTTGAAGTCTTTCAAATGTGTAAGAATACATATCAAAACACAACATGTATATATATACTAATGGAGTCGTTAAGTCGTCGTTAGTCGTTACATGTAAGTGTTGTTTTAAAACCTTTAAGTTAACGATCTCAATTAATGTTGTTAACCCAATGTTTATTATATCAAATGAGATGTTAAATTATTATGTTATCATGATATTATGATGTATGAATATCTCTTAATATGATATATACATTAAAATATCGTTACAACGATAATCGTTACATATAAGTCTCGTTTCGTAATTCTTGAGTTAGTAGTCTTGTTTTTACATATGTAGTTCATTGTTAACACACTTAATGATATATTTAAATAACATTTTATCATGTTAAATATAGTGTATCAATATCTTAATATGATACATATGTATTTAGTAGACGTTATCATAACGATAATCGTTATATATATCATTTCGAGTTTCTTAACTTAGTAATCTCATTTCTTATGTATATCACACATTGTTAATATACTTAGTGAGATACTTACTCATCATAATCTCATGTCAACCATATATATATGTCTATATATACCACAACATGTAGTTTTTACAAATTTGTAACGTTCGTGAATCGCCGTTCAACTTGGGTGATCAATTGTCTATATGAAACTTATTTCATTTAATCAAGTCTTAACAAGTTTGATTGCTTAACACATTGGAAACATTTAGTCATGTAAATATCAATCTCAATTAATATGTATAAACATGGAAAAGTTCGGGTCACTACAGTACCTACCCGTTAAATAAATTTCGTCCCGAAATTTTAAGCTGTTGAAGGTGTTGACGAATCTTCTGGAAATAGATGCGGGTATTTCTTTTTCATCTGATCTTTACGCTCCCAGGTGAACTCGGGTCCTCTACGAGTATTCCATCGAACCTTAACAATCGGTATCTTGTTTTGCTTAAGTCTCTTAACCTCACGATCCATTATTTCGACGGATTCTTCAATGAATTGAAGTTTTTCATTGATTCGGATTTCGTCTAACGGAATAGTGAGATCTTCTTTAGCAAAACATTTCTTCAAATTAGAGACGTGAAAAGTGTTATGTACAGCCGCGAGTTGTTGAGGTAGCTCCAGTTGGTAAGCTACTGGTCCGACACGATCTATAATCTTGAATGGTCCAATGTACCTTGGATTTTGTTTCCCCCGTTTACCAAATCGAACAACGCCTTTCCAAGGTGAAACCTTAAGCATGACCATTTCTCCAATTTCAAACTCTATATCTTTTCTTTTACTGTCCGCGTAGCTCTTTTGTCGACTCTGGGCGGTTTTCAATCGTTGTTGAATTTGGATGATTTTCTCGGTAGTTTCTTGTATTATCTCCGGACCCGTAATCTGTCTATCCCCCACTTCATTCCAACAATTTGGAGACCTGCACTTTCTACCATAAAGTGCCTCAAACAGCGCCATCTCAATACTAGAATGATAACTGTTGTTGTAGGAAAATTCTGCTAACGGTAGATGTCGATCTCAACTGTTTCCGAAATCAATAAAACATGCTCGTAGCATGTCTTCAAGCGTTTGTATCGTCCTTTCGCTCTGCCCATCAGTTTGTGGATGATAGGCAGTACTCATGTCTAGACGAGTCCCCAATGCTTGTTGCAACGTCTGCCAGAACCTTGAAACAAATCTACCATCCCTATCAGAGATAATAGAGACGGGTATTCCATGTCTGGAGACAACCTCCTTTAAATACAATCGCGCCAACTTCTCCATTTTGTCATCTTCTCTCATTGGCAGGAAGTGTGCTGACTTGGTGAGACGATCAACTATTACCCAAATAGTATCATAACCACTTGCAGTCCTTGACAATTTAGTAATGAAATCCATGGTAATGTTTTCCCATTTCCATTTCGGGATTTCAGGTTGTTGTTGTAGACCTGATGGTTTCTGATGTTCAGCTTTGACCTTAGAACACGTCAAACATTCTCATACATATTTAGTAATATCGGCTTTCATACCCGGCCACCAAAAGTGTTTCTTGAGATCTTTATATATCTTCCCCGCTCTGGGATGTATTGAATATCTGGTTTTATGTGCTTCCTTAAGTACCATTTCTCTCACATCTCCAAACCTTGGTACCCAAATTCTATCAGCCCTATATTGAGTTCCGTCTTCCCGAATATTAAGATGTTTCTCTGATCCTTTGGGTATCTCATTCTTCAATTTTCCTTCTTTTACAACCCCCTGTTGCGCCTCCTTTATTTGAGTAGTAAGGTTAGTACGAATAATTATATTCATAGCTTTTACCCGTATAGGTTCTCTGTCCTTTCTACTCAAAGCATCAGCTACCACATTCGCCTTCCCCGGGTGGTATCGAATCTCAAAATCATAATCATTCAACAGTTCAATCCACCTGCGTTGTCTCATATTCAGTTGCTTCTGATTAAATATATGTTGGAGACTTTTGTGGTCGGTATATATAATACTTTTGACCCCATATAAATAATGCCTCCAAGTCTTTAATGCAAAAACAACAGCACCCAATTCCAAATCGTGAGTCGTATAATTTTGCTCGCGAATCTTCAATTGTCTAGACGCATAAGCAATCACCTTCGTTCGTTGTATTAATACACAACCGAGACCTTGCTTTGATGCGTCACAATAAATCACAAATCATCATTCCCTTTAGGCAATGACAATATAGGTGCCGTAGTTAGCTTTTTCTTCAATAACTGAAACGCCTTCTCTTGTTCATCCTTCCATTCAAATTTCTTCCCTTTATGCGTTAATGCAGTCAAGGGTTTTGCTATTTTGGAGAAATCTTGGATGAATCTTCTGTAGTAATCAGCCAATCCTAAAAATTGACGTATATGCTTCGGAGTTTTTGGGGTTTTCCACTTTTCAACGATTTCGATCTTTGTCGGGTCCACCTAGATACCTTCTTTGTTCACTATGTGACCGAGGAATTGAACTTCTTCCAACCAAAATGCACACTTTGAAAACTTAGCGTACAGTTTTTCTTTCCTCAATACTTCTAGCACTTTTCTCAAATGTTCTTCGTGCTCTTGATCATTCTTTGAGTAAATAATTATGTCATCGATGAAAACTATGACAAACTTGTCAAGATATGGCCCACACACTCAGTTCATAAGGTCCATGAACACAGCTGGTGCGTTAGTCAATCCAAACGGCATAACCATAAACTCGTAATGACCATAACGCGTCCTAAAAGCAGTTTTTAGAATATCATCCTCCTTTACTCGCATTTGATGATATCCAGAACGTAAATCGATTTTTGAATAAACCGACGAGCCTTGTAGTTGATCAAATAAGTCATCAATTCTCGGCAGTGGATAACGGTTTTTGATGGTAAGTTTATTCAACTCTCTGTAGTCAATACACAACCTAAATGTACCATCCTTCTTCTTGACAAACAAAACAGGAGCTCCCCATGGTGATGTGCATGGTCGAATGAAACCACGTTCTAATAATTCTTGCAGTTGGCTTTGCAGTTCTTTCATCTCGCTGGGTGCGAGTCTGTAAGGAGCACGAGCTATTGGTGCAGCTCCTGGTACAAGATCTATTTGAAATTCAACAGATCGCTGTGGAGGTAGTCCCGGTAATTCTTTCGGAAATACATCGGGAAATTCTTTTGCGACGGGAACATCATTGATGCTCTTTTCTTCAGTTTGTACTTTCTCGACATGTGCTAGAATAGCATAGCAACCTTTTCTTATTAGTTTTTGTGCCTTCAAATTGCTAATAAGATGTAGCTTCATGTTGTCCTTTTCTCCGTACACCATTAAGGGTTCTCCTTCTTCTCGTACAATGCGAATTGCATTTTTGTAACATACGATCTCTGCTTTCATCTCCTTCAGCCAGTCCATGCCAACTATTACATCAAAACTCCCTAACTTTACTGGTATCAAATCAATCTTAAATATTTCGCTACCCAGTTTAATTTCTCGATTCCGGCATATATAATCTGCTGAAATTAATTTACCGTTTGCTAATTCGAGTAAAAATTTACTATCCAATGGCGTCAATGGACAACTTAATTTAGCACAAAAATCACTACTCATATAGCTTCTATCCGCACCCGAATCAAATAAAACGTAAGCAGATTTATTGTTGTGATGACCCGAAAATTTCTGACCAAATTTAAACTTTATCATTAAATGATTTAATGTTTTCGACACGATAAGCAAAGTCTTTTAAAATGAATCTCAAAATTTTGAACTATTCAAATATCTTTCGGTTGTTCTCGACGATTCGCGAACAATTATATGTAAATAGATACATATACTATAACTTGAAAACGTAACAAAGTGTTAAGTAAACGATACTGTGCATTAAACTTATTGGTTTGATTATCTGATTGATATATTTTACTACGAAGTTAAAATATTATGTTAAACGATTGAATTAAAAGATATTTACTGAGTCCTTTAAGGATTATGATATTATTACGAGTCTCTGTTGTGAGGTCCACATTGATTTAAGAAATTATTCCTTTTTAACGGTATTCGAAATATATGGTAAAGTGTTCGTTTAAATAACGTAATTTGGACACATACAATAATAAGAAATATTAACTGTTAGAATTAAAGCTATGAATAACTTGCGATGTGTAATTTAAAACGTGTTTATTAATATTAAAAATATATATTAAAATGATTAAATATAATATTTAACTAGATATAAAACGTTTTGGATTTGGATATACTTGATTAAATAACGAGACATTGATTTATAAAAGTAAATGACCAAAACACTCAAATGTATAAATTATATTTCAAGTGATATAGTTTAGGGACAATTTAAGGCTATATTTTGACAAAGGTACGTATCCCAAAACGTAAAATGCAAGTTTTCTCAGTATACGAAAGGACGTTCGAAAAACCGAAACCGGGACAGAAGTCGAGTGACAACGTACGACTTATCGGGACGAAAATTACAAGTCAACTATGCACATGAATTTAATATAATATATAATTAATTATATAAATTATTTATTATATTTATATTATAATATTATGTCGACAAGCTAGTGTACAAAAGAGAAGTGAGCTGTCCAGGCAGGCCATGCGATCGCATGGCATTTGCACTAGAAGCCCATGCGATCGCATGGGCATCAGATTCAGAAAACATTATAAAAGCTCGCGAGTTCAGTTGTTTGTCACACACACATATTTATTTATATTACTTCCTCCGTATTTAAATTATTATTATTATTATTATTATTATTAAGATTAATATTATTATTAATCTTATTAATTATTAGTATTATTAATTATTAATTAGTAATATACATAAAATACTACGACGAGGTTATGAGCGTGTCACTTTCAAAAATGGGTTTTTGAGCGGGATAAAGTTAAGGAAATTATGGGTTATAGCTATGGAGGTTATGGGTAATGTTCATGGGTATTATTTACAAGTCAAACCTAGTGTTTATCATATTCGTTGCATCTACGTACTTTCCTGCAATATGAAATCACAATATTGATACGTAAGCATTCATATCTTATCTTTTATATATTAATTGTGTATCCATGTCTAGTGCTCGAGTATATATGTTTAGGCATGCCAGTATGCTAAATTTCATCGTTAAACAGTTTATATTGAATCACGAATTAAATACATATATTACTAGTAAAAGGTATATGATATACGTGTTTTTGGAAAGCTAACGAAAAATCAATAACTTCTCATTTAGATATCGAACAAGTTCGATGAACGGATTAAAAGATATGATCAACTGAATTATGATTGACGTTAATTGAAATTGCTTTTGAATCTGCAATTAAGATTTAAACAACTTGTTTACAAAATTGATAAAATGGATTTTTATATATATTACCAGCCGAGTAAATGAATCCTTATATAAGGTACGTCTCGTTTGTTGAACTATTGTCAAAATTGACTTTTTGAAACGACTTTGTATAACTTTTGTATGTCGATTTTGAGCATTAGGATTGTGATACACTATGACCAGACCTAGATTGATAGACATTTATTGACCAACATATGTTCTCTAGGTTGAGATCTACGATTATTTGATATTCCGAGTTTCGGTCACATTACGATGAACAACTTTATGTGCTGCTAAGGTGAGTTTCATTTGCTCCCTTTTTAATTGCTTTTGCAATCTATATTTTTGGGCTGAGAATACATGCACTTTACTTTAAACGCAATGGATACAAGTACATACTTAATTCTACACTGAGTTTGAACCGAAAATCCCTTAGCTTTGGTAATTAGTAACTGCCAGTTATAAGAACTGGTGGGCGCGAGTAGTTGTATATGGATCCATAGGGCTTGACATCCCCGTCTGTTCCAGGTATAGAAACCCTAGCCTGAACTATAAAACAGACGTATGCTACTTGAGTTTAGTACACGTTGGTTTGCATGTATTGTACATGTTGGTTGCATGTATGTTAAAATAGGAGTACTTATTATAACGTTAAAGTTTAGCTACTAGGGTGCTCAATCTTGTAGAATATTTTTATAAACGTTTCTGGATGAAACAACTGAAATCTTGTGGTCCACCTTTATATACAGATTATGCGAAATACTAAAACTATGAACTCACCAACCTTTGTGTTGACACTTGTTAGCATGTTTATTCTCAGGTTTCCTAGAAGTCTTCCGCTGTTTGCTTATATGTTAGACAATCTATGTGCATGAAGTCTTACATGGCATATTTATCAAGGAAACATTGCATTCACCAAATCATCACCATGTATCTTATTTTGACTGCATTGTCAACGAAATTACTATTGTAAACTATTATTTACGGTGATTGTCTATATGTAGAAATCATCAGATGTCGAAAACCTTTGATTTAAATATTCATTTATGGTGTGCCTTTTCAAAAGAATGCAATGTTTACAAAACGTATCATATAGAGGTCAAATACCTCGCAATGAAATCGATGAATGACGTGTTCGTCCATATAGATTTGGAGCAATCGTCACAGTTGGTATCAGAGCGTTGGTCCTAGTGAACCAGGTCTTGCATGAGTGTGTCTAACTGATAGTTGTTAGGATACATTAGTAAGTCTGGACTTCGACTGTGTCTGCATGTCAAAAGTTTTGCTTATCATTTCTTATCGGAAATTACCTGTCTATCATCTTAAGTCTAAACGCATCTTATTGCATTGATTGCATAGATAGTGTATAGACCAAATTTCATATCTTAGCATATCTGTTACTGTCAACTTTACCTGACAGCTTTCAAAAATTTCTCCGTAATTTGCGGGATCCCTTGTACTATATATTGGTATTCTATGTAATTAGAATATCATCCGATATCCAAAAATCATTTCATACCAAAAATCCTTTATCTAATCGTGTAAGATGAATCCCGTATCTAGTTCAAATTCCTTAAACTCCGACAGCTATTCCGATATGAATATTCACCTGAATTCCGAAGACAGTGCAACCAGAATGGATCAACCAATTAGCCATCATCTATTCTGGATGAATTGGGGATGGGTTTGTAGTCTACTTAATTATTGGAGACAAGAAGAAGGTGATCCATTCCATCCACCACATTGCCCTCTTGGCGAAGAACCTGAAGCACTTACCGGCGAACCTGTTCGTAATACCATTTTCTCTCTCATCTCCAGAATATCTCGTCATGATCATATACTCTCTCAAATTCTGAATCTTATTCATCCGCTCGTCCGAACCGCCAATCATCCCGGTGTAGTAGAAGAAGTCAACGAGCTTCGCGCTCGGGTAGTGGCTTTGGAGAATACGGTGCAAAGGTTACAAGCACCAGCATCATCACCGGCATCAACAGTACCAACGACAACAACACCAACAGTACCATTACCACCACCAACAACATCCGCACCGTAAGCCTCAACATCACAATATGTACCTTGAACATCAACGTCATACGCATCGTAGTTACCAAGAAATACCAGCAACAATAACCGATGAAGTATTAACTCATTTCCCCTGAAGAAATTTTATGTATATTTAATATATATGAATTTTGAAATCAAAATAAATCTTTTCGTGCTAAGCTATTACATGTGAATCTTAAACTGGTAGGTACTACTCGGTTAGTTTATATTACTAATATGCAATGATGTACATCCTTCGTTAACAACTTAACCTTCGTTAACTACAATCTCTGTTTCAACTCAATGAATTCCATTTCATAATAAACCAAGTGTATTATTCAATTACATAATTGATTTTACATTTTCATTCTCGATGTACTCGAAACTTTCTAGAAAACATCATTTGCACCTTGCGAAGTTTACAAGAATTCCACAAGCATCAACACCAAGGAATATCAATAAGAATAAATAATGAAGTATTGATTTCATTAGTGAAATATTCCACGAAAATTATATGATCTTTAAATGTTTTAGAGAATATTCATTTCTAAGTCAAGCCTAAAATCAAATGGGTTTAATATGATATTAACTCATTAAATCTGTATTGCGTCTGAAGAAAATATACATACATATATTTTCATAAAGACTGTAATGAAAATTCTTTTGTACAAAATATTAATTGTGAAATTTTTAACGGGTAGGTAATACTCGGGAAATATATAAATTCACAATTAATACATTGTACATTCTTCAACTTTGATTCACAAATCTATTAATCATGCTCACAACGATATACAATCGTTTTCATACAAATTCAATTACATATTCTGATATTGACGGATCAGAATCCAAGTCATAACTCTGAACTGGTGACATCATTCTTAGATCTCTACATCTTTCGAAGCTATACTTTAACTTTAAATCTGTGCAAGATCCATTAGCATTGTTTTTACCGAAAATAACCTTGCAATTCCTTTTCAAAAGTATCCAGTATTATCAACCGTTCAACCAGTCAACGACGACCTTTCAGACTTGTAACTTTGGCATATACGTTTTTGTTACTGGGGAACCTTTCATGTTCCACCACATTAACAGTAAATGTACCAGCAAATTCATTAATCTGTGACTTAAAGTCTCTCCGAAAAACCATTATAATTGTTCATTGAAACCCTATCATGTACTCATCCACATCTTGTAATGGTAATTGCCATACCAACCACCGGGAATTAGCAATCAGTATTTTGAATCTCGCAGCATTTTCTACGACAACAGTTATATATAGATAACATCTATCTTCTAGACTTACATACTTCGAATGTGAAGTTTCTGAAAAACACCCCAAACTACGAAACTAGTTCTCCGAATTTTGGAAAAATGCTGATGAAGCAGCAAAAACTGTAAATGACCTTAACAGTCAAAAGTTTGATGATAAAGAATAGTATGGTGGTAAAGCTGAGAAAAAGAGAAGGTTTGGAACTGGAAAACGGATTGAGCAGACCATGAAGGAGGCTGTGGACAAATCACAAAAACGAAATCTACCTTCAAAGAATACAAATAATCCAGTGTCTGCTGAAATCCTTAGCAAATACCTTGCTCCTTACTCTAAAACCTTTGCAGACAATATTCTTCATCATCATCATCTTATCTTGAATATTCTATGATATCATCGTATCTTCCATTATAAATATCCTCTATATTTCTGAAGATATTTTTTTATAACCATTCTTATCTGAAATCATTCATCTCTTCGCGCTATCTGTGTTACATCATAAAAGAAACTATTTTAGTTTCTAAAATCTGAAAAATTCAAAAAATAGATGTTTTGAAGTAATGTTGGGAATTGAAGCATGAGTTAGTATAATATAATGACACTTGATCAACGTGATTATATTACAGTAAGTCATGCTGCGTTTCTAATGGAACGTGATAAAGGTTCACAAATCATACCCCCATCATGAACCATGTTACATAACTCTTTCATTCTATATAATCTCTAAAAATATCAAGAAAATATTTTTCTTGATGATTCGGTCTTTTCCGTGAATTCTGGTAATTTGACAAATCAAGATCGTGCCATTACAATTTCTTTCTTAGAACATTAACTATGTTCATTCTGAAATGTATAGCTACGAATTCTGGACCATTATTCGCTTGACTTGAAGTCGGGAAGGAAAAACGAAAGCATGAAGCTCCTAAATATAAGGGAAAATATAAAGCCTGACAACAACACATATATTACAAACCGTGTATATCAATGCATATAGCAATATAAAGACACGGGAGAATGAAAAATACTATAACCCCAAGGTAATAGTAGAAGAAAATAACTTCCTCAGGTGGAGATGAAAAAGAAGAATGAAGGATACGATAACCAAAAAAATATCAAGAATCAGAACTGGATTAAGCATTTCACAATCTTTTGGAAGTATGAAATAAGGAAGAAGATGTAGGAGTGGTGAAAATAATGAAACGGAAGTGGTTAATTTATAGCAAAATATCAGACATAACAATCGAGACAGATTATGCATTTAAAGGAAATCTTAATTTCCTTAAATTTCGAAGAATCAAATCTTATTTAGATTATGAAGATTTTCTATTCCTTAAATTCCGGAAATCAATCGTAACTACATCAAAAGTTAAGACGAATCTCTATTCTTTCATTTCTCTCTTTTACGATAACTTCTCTCATACGCTTCGAGAAATCGGATTGTTTTATCCATATTATTCAACGATGATAAAATTCTATTTATCAACTCATATTCGTCATGAAAACATTTTTATTGTTAGCCATGACGACCTCACTAAATTTTTGGGACAAAATTTCTTTAACGGGTAGGTACTGTGATGACCCGAAAATTTCTGACCAAATTTAAACTTTATCATTCAATGATTTAATGTTTTTGACACGATAAGCAAAGTCTGTTAAAATGAATCTCAAAATTTTGAACTATTCAAATATCTTTCGGTTGTTCTCGACGATTCGCGAACAATTATATGTAAATAGATACATATACTATAACTTGAAAACGTAACAAAGTGTTAAGTAAACAATACTGTGCATTAAACTTATTGGTTTGATTATCTAATTGATATATTTTACTACGAAGTTAAAATATTATGTTAAACGATTAAATTAAAAGATATTTACTGAGTCCTTTAAGGATTATGATTGTAGAGACCCGTCCTAATCCATACGGACGAAGTCATCAACCTTTGATCCCCGAGCGATGATCGACTCCAAGTATTGTCCTTAAAATGAGCAAAATGCATAGCGGAAGGTTTCTTTCACACCTGAGAATAAACATGCTTTAAAGTGTCAACCAAAAGGTTGGTGAGTTCATTAGTTTAACATAAATAATCATTTCATAATTTTAATAGACCACAAGATTTCATATTTCCATTTCTCATAAACATACGTCCCATGCATAGAGACAAAAATATCATTCATATGGATTGAACACCTGGTAACCGACATTCACAATATGCATATAAGAATATCCCCATCATTCCGGGATCCTCCTTCGGACATGATATAAATTTCGAAGTACTAAAGCATCTGGTACTTTGGATGGGGCTTGTTGGGCCCGATAGATCTATCTTTAGGATTCGCGTCAATTAGGGTGTCTGTTCCCTAATTCTTAGATTACCAGACTAAATAAAAAGGGGCATATTCGATTTAATAATCCAGCCATAGAATGTAGTTTCATTTACTTGTGTCTATTTCGTAAAACAGTTATAAAAGTAGCGCATGTATTCTCAGTCCCAAAAATTTATATTGCAAAAGCATTTAAAAAGGGAGTAATGAAACTCACACATATAAATATTGTAAAACAGTTAATAAAGCATTTGCATGTATTCTCAGCCCAAAATGTATATAAAAAGGGAATAATGAAACTCACCTAATGTATTTTGTAGTAAAAATACATATAACGATATTTAACAACTGAACAATGCAGGGTTTGTCTCGAATTCACGAACCTATATCATTTGTATATTTATTAATACATATAATCGTATTCGAATGAATATATATAAATTTATTAATTACATTATTTTTTTATATCAATAACATATATTTTTTTTTATTTGTATGTACATTCAAATGGTTAATATTTTTATAGTTATATTAATATATTCATATTCATACTTGTTTAATGTTATTTTTTTTTTTTAAATTGATAATCTGTTGTTTGTAAGTGTTTATATAAATAATTTTAGTAGGTTTTATATATATAGCTATGTGTAGTTTTAATATAACTATAGTATATATAATAAATATATTTTATGTACAAAATATTTATTTGTTTAAAAAAATGATAGTTTCGATATTAACGATTTAATAATAAGAATAATCATAACTTTATTAAAAATGATAATATTAATAATAATAATATGGATATTGTTAATAATAATACTAATAGTTATAAGAGTGTTACTAATACTTAATATTAATGAGAGAAAAAAAAATGATAACTTGTATTACCTTCATAATAATGTTAATAATAATGATCCTAATAATAATAATAATAATAACAACACATCTGTTAATGATAATAATAATTATTGTACTTTTAATAACAATAATAATATCGATATTATTGATAATTTCAATGATAACATTTATAAAATTGATAGTGATATTAATAAGTTTTATAATACTAATGATAATAAGAATAATAATATTGATAATAATAATAATAATAATTGATATTCACACTACTTAATAATAATAATACTAATAATAATAATATTGTTACTTAATAATAATACTAATACTCATATTAACAATATAACTAATATTACTTATAATAATAATACTTTTAATACTAAATACAACAATAATAATAAATCAGAACAATAATAATAATATTAATAATAATAATAATAGAATTAATAATAATGATAAAAATGATAATAATAATTATTTTAGGAAACTACCTCATCAAAAATTGGCTCAAAAAGATGTACATCGACCCTGCCAAGACTCGAACCCGAGACCCCTCGCTCACCTGCTAACACTCTAAACCCTTGCTCCATTTCCATTTTTCTGATTTAAACTCACAGAAAAAAATATGTAACCCGTCGGTCTAATTCTCCCTTCTTCTTCTTCTTCCCTCAAGTCACATGACCCAATTCAATCACTTAATCGTATATCAGTTTATATGTTGTCTTAAATTATAAAACCGAAACATAAATCAATTAAATGTGTTTAGAATTAATTAAAACAGAAAAAGAAATAAAAAAAATTCATACAGCGTTATATTGAACTCGATGAACTTATGATTTGATTTTTAAATCCAGGACGTTTTAGGAGAAGAGTTCAACATGAAAATGGTTCTAATCCTTACCTATAAACTTTCCGTAAACTTAATTTAACATAAAACATACAAACAGCTTCGAATTTTGAGATGAACAAAAGTTTTGACTTTTTAGAAATAAACTTTGACTCAATAATTCAAACTCGATATCAAGAATTGGAACCTAAATTTTTGCAGAAAGATTGAATGATAGATTCCTAACAAAACTTCATTTACAAAATTTGAAATTATATTCGAATTCAAGGTTTCAAAAAAAAAAAAATACGTGAGCAGAGCGAGTGCTGTTCTTCCATTATTTTCTGTTTAAAAAATCGCAGTTGAGGAAAATGGGAGAGTAGTAATTGATAATGGAAATAAAGAGTTGAATGAATTTTCAGAATAACATTGATAAACCATTTGTTTAATAACTCTGTCGACAGCATCTTTGAATCAGACAAGAAGTTGAATAAAAAAATAAAATAAAAGCAGTTTGTGAATTTTCCACAGGTTCGTACGATTTGATCCTGATATGGAATAATTTTCTAACAAGAACACAAATTAGATACTGTTAGACAGTGATGTAAAACAGAAAACATATTTTCCTGTATATATATATGTATATAATTTTGTTATATATATAACTTGCTGTAAATGTATTGATATATATATATGTAATCGTATATTATATATATATATATATATATATATATATATATATATATATATATATATGATTTTATATATAACTAATTTTATATATTCATATATATATATCTGTTTATATATATAAATAATTCATAAGTTTTTGATAATTAACAATTATATTGATAATATTAATAATAATACTAATAATTAATAATATTACTAATAATAATAATATTTTTGATAATAGACTAGTATAATAAAAGATAAATAATAATATGATATTGAAATTTTTAATAATTTAATTAATAATAATGATAATAAAAATGATAATAAAAATCTTATTATTGATACTAATAATGATACTAGTTATAATAATATTAATATTGTTAATGATAATAATAACATTAATAATAATATTAATAATACAACTTAAACATATCACATATTATATACACATATATTTTATATTAGCAGTAATAATATTACTAATATAAATATCAATATTAATATTAATAATGATAATAATAATGAAAGTAATGAGAATAATATTAATATATCAATTATATTCAAATTTGCAATTTAATATAACACTATCTTATTATTTATGTAATATTATATTTTCTACTGACATTTATTGAATAGTTAATACATATATATTTCATATATATTTAATAGAAATCATATATAGATTCATTATAACACACACACACACACACACACACATATATATATATATATATATATATATATATATATATATATATATATATATATATATATATATATATATATATATATATTATATAAACATTTTTATTACAAACAAGTGTCCGTGAATCGTCGGTACAGTCAAAAGAGTAATTGAATTCATGCAAATAGTTTAAACATTTTGAGACTCAACATTACATACTTTGCTTATCGTATCGAAATCATATAAAGATTAAAGTTTAAATTTGGTCTAAAATTCCCGGGTCATCACAGTACCTACCCGTTAAAGAAATTTCGTCCCGAAATTTGAGTGAGGTGGTCATGGCTAACAATAAAAATGTTTTCATGACGAATATGACTTGATAAATTGAGTTTTATCATTATTGAGTAATATGGATAAAATAACTCGATTATTCGAAGAGTACTAATGAAGCTATCACCAAAGAGTGAAATAGGAAAGTAAAGATTCATCTTAACTTTTGGCATAGTTAAGGTTGAATTCCGGAATTCAAGGGATTTAAAGAAAATCTTCGAATCTAAAAGATTTGATTCTTCGGCGAGTAAGGAAATTAAGATCTCTATAATTAAATACGGTGATCTGCCTCGATTACTGTGTCTGATATTTCCATTATAAATTTACCTTTTCCGTTCCATTTGTTTTCACCACTTCTATACTCAATTCCCAAATTCAAAAGATTTATGAAAATGTTTAACCCTGTTCTGATCCTTGTTCTTATTCTAACTATCGCAATGATCGTTCTTCCTTTCCAACTCCCACCTGAAGAATCTGTTTATTTCTATTATGCTCTAGGGATTATTGTATTTATAATCCTCCCGTGTCTTTATATTGCTATACGTACTGATATCCACAGTTTGTAATTTCGGTGTTGTCATTGGGCTTTATATTTTCTCTTATATTTTGGATCTCTTTGTCTTTTTATTATCCTCTCAAACTTTATTGAAGCGAGCAACGGTCCAGAATTCATAGATATGAATTTCAAAATGAATGTAGTTAATGTTCTAAGAAAGAAATGGTAATAACACGATCTTAATTCGTCAAATTACCAGAATATCCGGGAAAGATAGAACTATCAAGAAAATATGTTCTTGATATGTTTATATATCAGATCAAATGTAAGAGTCATGTAACATGGCACATGATGACGTTATAATCTGTGAATCATCATGTCCCATTTAGAAACTCAGCATGACTTACTGTAATATAATCACGTTGATCAAGTGTCATTATATTATACTAATTCATGCATCAGTTCCCAACATTACTTCAATAACATTCATATTTTAAGCTCGAAAGTTTACAGCATATAGAAACTACCATTTTCTATATGATGTAACACTGATAGCACGAAGAGATAATTAATATCAGGCGAGAATATTTATGAAGATATCTTCAGAAATATTGAGGATATTTATAATGAAAGATACGATGATATCTTGGAACTTCTAATATCGAAGGATGATAGAGAAGATTTATCCGTAAGGGTTTAGAGTGAAGAGCAAGATATTCGCTAAAGACTTCAGCAGCCATTGAATCATTTAGATTCTTTGAAGTCAAACTTATTCTTTGTGATTTGTTCACGGCTTTCTTCATAGTTTCGTATAATCTGCTTTTCGGTACTAAATTTTCTCTTGAATGTTCCCAATATAATGATACATAGGAAGCACGAAGAGGTATATAATTTCGAACGAGAATATTTTTGAAAATATCCTCAGAAATATCGAAGATATTGATGATGATACATTGGAATTTCTAAGTTCGATGGTTAATGAGGAAGATTTTCCGCAAGATTTTAATGAGTACGGAGCAAGATATTCGTTGAAGGTTTCATCGGATCCAGAATTACCTGGATTCTTTAAATATATGGTATGGTCCTTGTATTTGTCCTTGGTCTCCTTTGTGGTTAGCTCAATCCGTTTTCCAGTTCCAACTTTTCTGAGCTTTTCCAACATACTATTCTTTATCATCAAACTTTCGATGATTAAGGGCATTTATGGTTGTCTATGGTTTCTGCTGCTTCATTCAGCTTTTTCAACATTCAGAGTATTGATTTGTGACTGAGTGCTTTTCAGAATTTCAGAATGAGAGATCATAATTCTAAGAGATAAATGTCATACATATAACTGTTGATGTAGATATGCAGTGAGTTTTCAAAGTACTGATTGCTGATTCCCGGTAATTGGTATGGTAGTTCTCGTTACAAGATGCGGATGAGTATATGATAGGGTCTCAATGAATAAATATAATGATTTGTCAGAGAGATTTAAGCCAAGAAGCAACGAGGTTGCTGGTACGTCTGTTGGTAATATGGTGGAATATAAAAGAATTCTCCGGTATCAAAAGGGTAATCGTATATATCAGGATTTATAATAAGGCTACTTCGAATGAAAAGTCGAAGTTGACCTGCTGGAGCTGTGACAAAATTGGCTACTTTGAAAAGGGATCGCAAAGTTATTTTTGCTAATAAATGCCAAAGGATCTGACGCGGCTACGTGTTAAACTTTTACTCAATTGCCGAGAGTTTCTTAGGTGCAATACTATATACATAAATCTTTCTTTCCGTAGATGAAGTACGATTGGTTCATCCTCTAAATTGAGGTGTTTTCCAGAATTATGAAAGGTTTGAACGCAGATTATTATCGTCAAGATACAAATGAGGTTTGAGATGAAATCAATTGGAAAACTTGAAGAATCGTTTAGTTTCATATGTTATAAACAATATTTTAATTCATTTTAATTGTCCAATATTGGTGGTCCTCTATTGATAGTCCACAATTATCAATTCAATAATTCATATATAATTTAATATATAATATTCGAATTAATTAATACGTATCGTGACCCGTATTCGTCTCAGACTCGATCACAACTCAAAGTATATATATTATTATAGAATCAACCTCAACCCTGTATAGAGAACTCGATCATTACTGCATATAGAGTGTCTATGGTGATTCCAAATAATATATATAGATGCGTCGATATGATATGTCAAAACTTTGTATACGTGTCTCGACATTTAAAGTGCGTAAAATAAATAACAGAACTTAAATGACGATAAATAAAGTGCGTAAAGTAAATAACAGAAATTAAATGACGATAAATAAAATTGCGATAAATAAATTGCGATAAATAAACTGCGATAAATAAAATGTAATCAGTTAGCTAGGAACAGTTAGCTGGAAACAGTTAGCGTGGATTCTTAACAAAATTTCTCATAGTTAATTTGTTTGTTTCTAACAAATTTTATTTTGTCCAATGTTTTCTTCATTATGCCACTTGTTGGATTATGATAAATCAAAATCCAAATATGAATTTGAATTTGAATGAAAATAGTTATTCTTTGGTGAACGGATACGTATATCGGTGGTTGTAAATAGGATAGTAAATGATTGTTGAATCAAATTCGAAGAATGTACAGTGTAACTTATTAATGTGAAATCTAAATATTCCTCGGGTATTACCTACCCGTTAAAATATTTTCATCATTAATAGTTTGTACGAAAGAATTTTTAATTACAATCTTTATGAACATATATATACATATATATTTTCTTCAGATGTAATCATGGATTTAATGAGTCAATATAATATTAGACTCATTTGATTTTTTTTTTTTTGAGCTAGAATAAGTAATCTCTAAAACTATTAGGATCCATATATTCTTCGCAGAATATTAATGAAGTTATGGATCAATACTTCATCGTTAATTGCCGTTGGTACTCCTTGGTATCCATGGTGCGTATGATGTTGATGTTCGTGCGACAGATTATGAAATTGAGGCTTGGGATGCGGATGTTGTTGTTGGTGATACTGTTGCTGCCGATAATGTTGCTGAAGCTGGTACATTTTGCACCATATTTTTCAAGACTACCACTCAGGTACGAAGCTCGTTGACTTCTTTGATTACTTCAGGATGTTTGGCGATTGGAACGAAAGGATGAATAAGGTTTTGAATTTTGAGATAGTATTTAATCATGGCGAGATATTCGGGTAATGAGGGTGAAAATGGTGTTTCAAATTGGTTCGCCGGTAAGTGCTTCAGGTTCATCGCCAAGAGGTGAATTCGGTTGGTGGAAAGAATCGCCTTCTTCTCGTCTCCATTGATTAAGTAGGCTACGAATCCATCAGATGAATTGGGGATGGATGATTGGTTGATTCATTCTGGTGACACTGCTTTCGGAGCTTAGGTGAAACTCCATATCGGAATAGCTGTCGGAATTCGAGGAATTCGAACTGGTTGAGGAATTCATCCCGTACGATCAGATGAAGGATTTTCGATAAGAATTAGATCATAGGATGTAGATTAGTACCCTGCAATACATAATTTACATATGCATATATAATACTAAATTTCCATAAGTTACGGAGGAATCTACGGAAGCTGTCACGCAAAGATAACAATAACAGATACGCTAAGATATGAATTAGCAGATACGCTAAGATATGAATTTTGTCTATACACTTTTCATGCAATCATTGTAGTAAGACGTGTCTAGACTAAGAATGATAAGCAGGTAATTTCCTAAGGATGATAAACAGATGATTTCCGACAAAAATGATAAGCAAAACTTTTGACATGTAGACACGGTCGAAGTCCAGACTTACTAATGCATCCTAACGACTATCAGTTAGACACACTAATGCAAGACCTGGTTCACTAAGACCACCGCTCTGATACCAACTGTAGAGACCCGTCCTAATCCATACGGATGAAGTCATCAACCTTTGATCCCCGAGTGATGATCGACTCCAAGTATTGTCCTTAAAATGAGCAAAATGCATAGCGGAAGGTTTCTTTCACACCTGAGAATAAACATGCTTTAAAGTGTCAACCAAAAGGTTGGTGAGTTCATTAGTTTAACATAAATAATCATTTCATAATTTTAATAGACCACAAGATTTCATATTTCCATTTCTCATAAACATACGTCCCATGCATAGAGACAAAAATATCATTCATATGGATTGAACACCTGGTAACCGACATTCACAATATGCATATAAGAATATCCCCATCATTCCGGGATCCTCCTTCGGACATGATATAAATTTCGAAGTACTAAAGCATCTGGTACTTTGGATGGGGCTTGTTGGGCCCGATAGATCTATCTTTAGGATTCGCGTCAATTAGGGTGTCTGTTCCCTAATTCTTAGATTACCAGACTAAATAAAAAGGGGCATATTCGGTTTAATAATCCAGCCATAGAATGTAGTTTCATTTACTTGTGTCTATTTCGTAAAACAGTTATAAAAGTAGCGCATGTATTCTCAGTCCCAAAAATTTATATTGCAAAAGCATTTAAAAAGGGAGTAATGAAACTCACGCATATAAATATTGTAAAACAGTTAATAAAGCATTTGCATGTATTCTCAGCCCAAAATGTATATAAAAAGGGAATAATGAAACTCACCTAATGTATTTTGTAGTAAAAATACATATAACGATATTTAACAACTGAACAATGCAGGGTTTGTCTCGAATTCACGAACCTATATCATTTGTATATTTATTAATACATATAATCGTATTCGAATGAATATATATAAATTTATTAATTACATTATTTTTTTATATCAATAACATATATATTTTTTTATTTGTATATACATTCAAATGGTTAATATTTTTATAGTTATATTAATATATTCATATTCATACTTGTTTAATGTTATTTTTTTTTTAAAATTGATAATTTGTTGTTTGTAAGTGTTTATATAAATAATTTTAGTAGGTTTTATATATATAGCTATGTGTAGTTTTAATATAACTATAGTATATATAATAAATATATTTTATGTACAAAATATTTATTTGTTTAAAAAAAAATGTTAGTTTCGATATTAACGATTTAATAATAAGAATAATCATAACTTTATTAAAAATAATAATATTAATAATAATAATATGGATATTGTTAATAATAATACTAATAGTTATAAGAGTGTTACTAATACTTAATATTAATGAGAGAAAAAAAAATGATAACTTGTATTACCTTCATAATAATGTTAATAATAATGATCCTAATAATAATAATAATAATAACACATCTGTTAATGATAATAATAATTATTGTACTTTTAATAACAATAATAATATCGATATTATTGATAATTTCAATGATAACATTTATAAAATTGATAGTGATATTAATAAGTTTTATAATACTAATGATAATAAGAATAATAATATTGATAATAATAATAATAATTGATATTCACACTACTTAATAATAATAATACTAATAATAATAATATTGTTACTTAATAATAATACTAATACTCATATTAACAATATAACTAATATTACTTATAATAATAATACTTTTAATACTAAATACAACAATAATAATAAATCAGAACAATAATAATAATATTAATAATAATAATAATAGAATTAATAATAATGATAAAAATGATAATAATAATTATTTTAGGAAACTACCTCATCAAAAATTGGCTCAAAAAGATGTACATCGACCCTGCCAAGACTCGAACCCGAGACCCCTCGCTCACCTGCTAACACTCTAAACCCTTGCTCCATTTCCATTTTTCTGATTTAAACTCACAGGAAAAAATATGTAACCCGTCGGTCTAATTCTCCCTTCTTCTTCTTCTTCCCTCAAGTCACATGACCCAATTCAATCACTTAATCGTATATCAGTTTATATGTTGTCTTAAATTATAAAACCGAAACATAAATCAATTAAATGTGTTTAGAATTAATTAAAACAGAAAAAGAAATAAAAAAAATTCATACAGCGTTATATTGAACTCGATGAACTTATGGTTTGATTTTTAAATCCAGGACGTTTTAGGAGAAGAGTTCAACATGAAAATGGTTCTAATCCTTACCTTTAAACTTTCCGTAAACTTAATTTAACATAAAACATACAAACAGCTTCGAATTTTGAGATGAACAAAAGTTTTGACTTTTTAGAAATAAACTTTGACTCAATAATTCAAACTCGATATCAAGAATTGGAACCTAAATTTTTGCAGAAAGATTGAATGATAGATACCTAACAAAACTTCATTTACAAAATTTGAAATTATATTCGAATTCAAGGTTTCAAAAAAAAAAATACGTGAGCAGAGTGAGTGCTGTACTTCCATTATTTTCTGTTTAAAAAATCGCAGTTGAGGAAAATGGGAGAGTAGTAATTGATAATGGAAATAAAGAGTTGAATGAATTTTCAGAATAACATTGATAAACCATTTGTTTAATAACTCTGTCGACAGCATCTTTGAATCAGACAAGAAGTTAAATAAAAAAAATAAAATAAAAGCAGTTTGTGAATTTTCCACAGGTTCGTACGATTTGATCCTGATATGGAATAATTTTCTAACAAGAACACAAATTAGATACTGTTAGACAGTGATGTAAAACAGAAAACATATTTTCCTGTATATATATATGTATATAATTTTGTTATATATATAACTTGCTGTAAATGTATTGATATATATATATGTAATCGTATATTATATATATATATATATATGATTTTATATATAACTAATTTTATATATTCATATATATATATATATATATATCTGTTTATATATATAACTAATTCATAAGTTTTTGATAATTAACAATTATATTGATAATATTAATAATAATACTAATAATTAATAATATTACTAATGATAATAATATTTTTGATAATAGACTAGTATAATAAAAGATAAATAATAATATGATATTGAAAATTTTAATAATTTAATTAATAATATTAATAATAAAAATGATAATAAAAATCTTATTATTGATACTAATAATGATACTAGTTATAATAATATTAATATTGTTAATGATAATAATAACATTAATAATAATATTAATAATACAACTTAAACATATCACATATTATATACACATATATTTTATATTAGCAGTAATAATATTACTAATATAAATATCAATATTAATATTAATAATGATAATAATAATGAAAGTAATGAGAATAATATTAATATATCAATTATATTCAAATTTGCAATTTAATATAACACTATCTTATTATTTATGTAATATTATATTTTCTACTGACATTTATTGAATAGTTAATACATATATATTTCATATATATTTAATAGAAATCAAATATAGATTCATTATAACATATATATATATATATATATATATATATATATATATATATATATATATATATATATATATATATATATATATATATATATTTTATATAAACATTTTTATTTACAAACAAGTGTTCGTGAATCGTCGGTACAGTCAAAAGAGTAATTGAATTCATGCAAATAGTTTAAACATTTTGAGACTCAACATTACATACTTTGCTTATCGTATCGAAATCATATAAAGATTAAAGTTTAAATTTGGTCAAAAATTCCCGGTCATCACAATGATATTATTACGAGTCTCTGTTGTGAGGTCCACATTGATTTAAGAAATTATTCCTTTTTAACGGTATTCGAAATATATGGTAAAGTGTTTATTTAAATAACGTAATTTGGACACATACAATAATAAGAAATATTAACTGTTAGAATTAAAGCTATGAATAACTTGCGATGTGTAATTTAAAACGTGTTTATTAATATTAAACATATATATTAAAATGATTAAATATAATATTTAACTAGATATAAAACGTTTTGGATTTGGATATACTTGATTAAATAACAAGACATTGATTTATAAAAGTAAATGACCAAAACACTCAAATGTATAAATTATATTTCAAGTGATATAGTTTAGGGACAATTTAAGGCTATATTTTGACAAAGGTACGTATCCCAAAACGTAAAATGCAAGTTTTCTCACTATACGAAAGGACGTTCGAAAAACCGAAACCAGGACAGAAGTTGAGTGACAATGAACGACTTATCGGGACGAAAATTACAAGTCAACTATGCACATGAATTTAATATAATATATAATTAATTATATAAATTATTTATTATATTTATATTATAATATTATGTCGACAAGCTAGTGTACAAAAGAGATGTGAGCTGTCCAGGCAGGCCATGCGATCGCATGGCATTTGCACTAGAAGCCCATGCGATCGCATGGGCATCAGATTCAGAAAACATTATAAAAGCTCGCGAGTTCAGTTGTTTGTCACACACACATATTTATTTATATTACTTCCTCCGTATTTAAATTATTATTATTATTATTATTAATATTATTAAGATTAATATTATTATTAATCTTATTAATTATTAGTATTATTAATTAGTAATATACATAAAATACTACGACGAGGTTATGAGCGTGTCACTTTCAAAAATGGGTTTTTGAGCGGGATAAAGTTAAGGAAATTATGGGTTATAGCTATGGAGGTTATGGGTAATGTTCATGGGTATTATTTAAAAGTCAAACCTAGTGTTTATCATATTCATTGCGTCTACGTACTTTCCTGCAATATGAAATCACAATATTGATACGTAAGCATTCATATCTTATCTTTTATATATTAATTGTGTATCCATGTCTAGTGCTCGAGTATATATGTTTAGGCATGCCAGTATGCTAAATTTTGTCGTTAAACAGTTTATATTGAATCACGAATTAAATACATATATTACTAGTAAAAGGTATATGATATACGTGTTTTTGGAAAGCTAACGAAAAATCAATAACTTCTCATTTAGATATCGAACAAGTTCGATGAACGGATTAAAAGATATGATCAACTGAATTATGATTGACGTTAATTGAAATTGCTTTTGAATCTGCAATTAAGATTTAAACAACTTGTTTACAAGATTGATAAAATGGATTTTTAAATATTACCAGCCGAGTAAATGAATCCTTATATAAGGTACGTCTCGTTTGTTGAACTATTGTCAAAATTGACTTTTTGAAACGACTTTGTATAACTTTTGTATGTCGATCTCGAGCATTAGGATTGTGATATACTATGACCAGACCTAGATTGATAGACATTTATTGACCAACATATGTTCTCTAGGTTGAGATCTACGATTATTTGATATTCCGAGTTTCGGTCACATTACGATGAACAACTTTATGTGCTGCTAAGGTGAGTTTCATTTGCTCCCTTTTTAATTGCTTTTGCAATCTATATTTTTGGGCTGAGAATACATGCACTTTACTTTAAACGCAATGGATACAAGTACATACTTAATTCTATACTGAGTTTGAACCGAAAATCCCTTAGCTTTGGTAATTAGTAACTGCCAGTTATAAGAACTGGTGGGCGCGAGTAGTTGTATATGGATCCATAGGGCTTGACATCCCCATCTGTTCCAGGTATAGAAACCCTAGCCTGAACTATAAAACAGACGTATGCTACTTGAGTTTAGTACACGTTGGTTTGCGTGTATTGTACATGTTGGTTGCATGTATGTTAAAACAGGAGTACTTATTATAACGTTAAAGTTTAGCTACTAGGGTGCTCAATCTTGTAGAATATTTTTATAAACGTTTCTGGATGAAACAACTGAAATCTTGTGGTCCACCTTTATATACAGATTATGCGAAACACTAAAACTATGAACTCACCAACCTTTGTGTTGACACTTGTTAGCATGTTTATTCTCAGGTTTCCTAGAAGTCTTCCGCTGTTTGCTTATATGTTAGACAATCTATGTGCATGAAGTCTTACATGGCATATTTATCAAGGAAACATTGCATTCACCAAATCATCACCATGTATCTTATTTTGACTGCATTGTCAACGAAATTACTATTGTAAACTATTATTTACGGTGATTGTCTATATGTAGAAATCATCAGATGTCGAAAACCTTTGATTTAAATATTCATTTATGGTGTGCCTTTTCAAAAGAATGCAATGTTTACAAAACGTATCATATAGAGGTCAAATACCTCGTAATGAAATCGATGAATGACGTGTTCGTCCATATAGATTTGGAGCAATCGTCACAGTTGGTATCAGAGCGTTGGTCCTAGTGAACCAGGTCTTGCATGAGTGTGTCTAACTGATAGTTGTTAGGATACATTAGTAAGTCTGGACTTTGACTGTGTCTGCATGTCAAAAGTTTTGCTTATCATTTCTTATCGGAAATTACCTGTCTATCATCTTAAGTCTAAACGTATCTTATTGCATTGATTGCATAGATAGTGTATAGACCAAATTTCATATCTTAGCATATCTGTTACTGTCAACTTTACCTGACAGCTTTCAAAAATTTCTCCGTAATTTGCGGGATCCCTTGTACTATATATTGGTATTCTATGTAATTAGAATATCATCCGATATCCAAAAATCATTTCATACCAAAAATCCTTTATCTAATCGTGTAAGATGAATCCCGTATCTAGTTCAAATTCCTTAAACTCTGACAGCTATTCCGATATGAATATTCACCTGAATTCCGAAGACAGTGTAACCGGAATGGATCAACCAATTAGCCATCATCTATTCTGGATGAATTGGGGATAGGTTCGTAGTCTACTTAATTATTGGAGACAAGAAGAAGGTGATCCATTCCATCCACCACATTGCCCTCTTGGCGAAGAACCTGAAGCACTTACCGGCGAACCTGTTCGTAATACCATTTTCTCTCTCACCTCCAGAATATCTCGTCATGATCATATACTCTCTCAAATTCTGAATCTTATTCATCCGCTCGTCCGAACCGCCAATCATCCCGGTGTAGTAGAAGAAGTCAACGAGCTTCGCGCTCGGGTAGTGGCTTTGGAGAATACGGTGCAAAGGTTACAAGCACCAGCATCATCACCGGCATCAACAGTACCAACGACAACAACACCAACAGTACCATTACCACCACCAACAACATCCGCACCGTAAGCCTCAACATCACAATATGTACCTTGAACATCAACGTCATACGCATCGTAGTTACCAAGAAATACCAGCAACAATAACCGATGAAGTATTAACTCATTTCCCCTGAAGAAATTTTATGTATATTTAATATATATGAATTTTGAAATCAAAATAAATCTTTTCGTGCTAAGCTATTACATGTGAATCTTAAACTGGTAGGTACTACTCGGTTAGTTTATATTACTAATATGCAATGATGTACATCCTTCGTTAACAACTTAACCTTCGTTAACTACAATCTCTGTTTCAACTCAATGAATTCCATTTCATAATAAACCAAGTGTATTATTCAATTACATAATTGATTTTACATTTTCATTCTCGATGTACTCGAAACTTTCTAGAAAACATCATTTGCACCTTGCGAAGTTTACAAGAATTCCACAAGCATCAACACCAAGGAATATCAATAAGAATAAATAATGAAGTATTGATTTCATTAGTGAAATATTCCACGAAAATTATATGATCTTTAAATGTTTTAGAGAATATTCATTTCTAAGTCAAGCCTAAAATCAAATGGGTTTAATATGATATTAACTCATTAAATCTGTATTGCGTCTGAAGAAAATATACATACATATATTTTCATAAAGACTGTAATGAAAATTCTTTTGTACAAAATATTAATTGTGAAATTTTTAACGGGTAGGTAATACTCGGGAAATATATAAGTTCACAATTAATACATTGTACATTCTTCAACTTTGATTCACAAAACTATTAATCATGCTCACAATGATATACAATCGTTTTCATACAAATTCAATTACATATTCTGATATTGACGGATCAGAATCCAAGTCATAACTCTGAACCGGTGACATCATTCTTAGATCTCTACATCTTTCGAAGCTATACTTTAACTTTAAATCTGTGCAAGATCCATTAGCATTGTTTTTACCGAAAATAACCTTGCAATTCCTTTTCAAAAGTATCCAGTATTATCAACCGTTCAACCAGTCAACGACGACCTTTCAGACTTGTAGCTTTGGCATATACGTTTTTGTTACTGGGGAACCTTTCATGTTCCACCACATTAACAATAAATGTACCAGCAAATTCATTAATCTATGGCTTAAAGTCTCTCCGAAAAACCATTATAATTGTTCATTGAAACCCTATCATGTACTCATCCACATCTTGTAATGGTAATTGCCATACCAACCACCGGGAATTAGCAATCAGTATTTTGAATCTCGCAGCATTTTCTGGATGAAACAACTGAAATCTTGTGGTCCACCTTTATATACAAATTATGCGAAACACTAAAACTATGAACTCACCAACCTTTGTGTTGACACTTGTTAGCATGTTTATTCTCAGGTTTCCTAGAAGTCTTCCACTGTTTGCTTATATGTTAGACAATCTATGTGCACGGAGTCTTACATGGCATATTTATCAAGGAAACGTTGCATTCACCAAATCATCACCATGTATCTTATTTTGACTGCATTGTCAACGGAATTACTATTGTAAACTATTATTTACGGTGATTGTCTATATGTACAAATCATCAGATGTCGAAAACCTTTGATTTGAATATTCATTTATGGTGTGCCTTTTCAAAAGAATGCAATGTGTACAAAATGTATCATATAGAGGTCAAATACCTCGCAATGAAATCGATGAATGACGTGTTCATCCATATGGATTTGGAGCAATCGTCACAATTGTCAATAAGAAACGTACCCGTAACAAGTTCCGGGTCTTCCTGTGCCTCTGCCGCATTAATATTGAAAACTCTTCTGCGGCCTTGTCCATTCGTGTTCTCCTGGTTTGGGCAATTTCTAATATTGTGGCCCGGTTTTCCACATTTATAACAAACTACATTGGCATAACTTACTCCGACATTACTTGCTCTGCCATTACTCGTTCCGACACCATTTGTTCCTTTCGTTCTGTTAACCCCTGGTCCGTAGACCTCACACTTCGCCGTGCTATGACCATTTCTTTTACACTTGTTGTAAAATTTGGTGCAGAACCCCGAGTGATACTTTTCACACCTTTGGCATAGCTGCTTCTGATTGTTGTTGTTGTTGCGGTTGTTATTGTTGTTGGGATGATTGTTGTAGTTGTTGTTGTTGTTGTGCCGTTTGTTGTAGTTGCGATTGATGTTGCGATTGTTGGGATAGTTGTTGTTGTATTGGTGACTCTTATCACCGTTTTCCTCCCACTTTCTTTTGACTAGCTTCACGTTGGCCTCTTCGGCCGCCTGTTCTTTAATTCTTCCCTCAATCTGGTTCACTAGTTTGTGAGCCATTCTACATGCCTTTTGTATGAAGGCAGGCTCGTGTGAACTTATATCTTCTTGGATTCTCTCCGGTAACCCTTTCACAAACGCGTCAATCTTCTCTTCCTCATCTTCGAACGCTCTCGGACATAATAGGCACAATTCTGTGAATCGTCTTTCGTATGAAGTAATATCGAATCCTTGTGTTTGTAACCCTCTAAGTTCTGACTTGAGCTTATTGACCTCGGTTCTGGGACGGTACTTCTCGTTCATCAAGTGCTTGAATGCTGACCACGGTAGCGCGTAAGCAGCATCTTGTCCCACTTGCTCTAGATAGGTATTCCACCATGTTAACGCAATACATGTGAAGGTATGCGTAGCGTACTTCACTTTGTCTCCTTCAGCACACTTACTTATGGCAAACACCGATTCGACTTTCTCGGTCCACCGTTTCAATCTGATTGGTCCTTCGGTCCCATCAAATTCTGAAGGTTTGCAGGCATTGAATTCCTTGTAGGAGCATCCTACACGATTTCTTGCACCGTTAGCTGTATTGCTAGATTCAGAGTTATTGTTGGTATGTAGCGCGACCTGTACTGTGGCTATGTTTGAAGCAAGAAAGGCACGAAATTCCTCTTCGCTCATATTCAAGGTGTGTCGAGTAGTCGGTGCCATTTCCTTCAAAATAGTCAAATGAAACAAGTTAATCATACAGAATATTAAGAGTAGTCAATAGTATCTCGTAGCATAATATGAACTCATTTATAAAAGTTTTTTCTTCATATTAGCGTTTTATAAGTTTAAATTCGGGTACTACCTACCCGTTAAGTTCATACTTAGTAGCTAATATATACAATTCAACTACTACAATTCCATATGAAAAACTGATTATAATAATATATCACATACAAATATTCTTCAAACTTACAACTTCGCTATATTACATATAACATGAAATATAGTACACTATAATACAGGACAGTTTTAAAGATAAATCTAGTTAATACGGAAGTTGTTCAGCAAAGGAAATAAAGACACGTAATTCATAAGTCCAGAAACAAGTCATGCATTCTGGTTTTACTAAGACGACTTCCCATCCTTGGTCTTGTGGAAAATAACCGTTATGACCATTGGCTAGGCAGCATGTTGTAATGTTGTCAAAAGGACGAGGGTTTCGTAATGTCCAAAAGCCCCGTAATAATCTAAAAACCTTGTTTCTCACCCCAACTACTGAATCCGTCACTTGTGGGAAAGTTTTATTTAAAAGGTGCAATCTGATATTCTTTTTCTCACTTTGGTAAGAAGCGAACATCACTAACCCGTAAGCATAACATGCTTCTTTATGTTGCATGTTAGAAGCTCTTTCTAATTCACGAAATCCTATGTTGGGATATGTTGAGTCAAAATAGGTTCTTAACCCCTAGCGTAAAATTGCATTTGGGTTCCTTGCATTTAACGCTTTAAAGAAAACACGGTGTAACTTAAAGTCTCCCCAATGTGATATACCCCACCTATCAAAGGAAAGCCTTTTATAAACTAAGGCATTTCTTAAAAGTCTTTCAAATGTTTGACAAGTTAATTTTGCCATAACTAAATGTGCTGATGAATTCTGACCGACTCTAGATAAGATTTCCTCAATCATATCCTCTGGTAGGTCTTCTAAATTATTCGGTTGTCTACCCTTAATGTCCATTTTGTTTTTATACTGTAAAATAGACAAGGATTAGATTCGTAATAACAAACAACACAAGCAATTTTTACATAGAACATAAAAGTACAAGCACACTACAATACATTTATTACACAACATGCTCACACCCCTCTAATCTGAATCACTGGTTTCTTCTTCTTCGGACTTGGTTCTTTTTCCTAATTTTCTAGGGATATATGATGTTCCTCTAATACGAGCCGTCGTTTTTCACATTTGTTTCGAAAAACCTGGTGGTTTAGAGGTTCCCGGGTTATTGTCGCGATATTGAAAATACGGGTGTTGACGATACATATAAAGTTCATCGGGGTCGGAATCAGATTTCTCTATTTTGATGCCTTTTCCCTTATTATTTTCTTTTGCCTCATTAAATTGGGTCAGGGTAATTTCTATAACATCATCGGAATCCTCATCAGGATCCGATTCATCGGAAAATTGGTAATTTTCCCAATATTTTGCTTCCTTAGCGGAAACACCATTGACCATTATTAACTTTGGTCTATTGGTTGAGGATTTTCTTTTATTTGACCAGTTTTCTGTGGTTCCTACTATTTCCCCCTCCGGAACCTCTTCTTTTTCCGGTTCCTCTTCTTCTGGTTCCTCTTCTTCCGGTTCCGTTTCCTCTTCTTCCGGTTCTTCGGGAACTTGTGAATCTTGCCAATATATATTCGACTCTTCGTTATTATTAGATGAGTCAATGGGATTTGTGCTAGAGGTAGACATCTATCACACAATATCAAACATGTTAAGAGATTAATATATCACATAATATTTACATGTTAATAATATATAGTTTTCAACAAAAATGTTAAGCAATCATTTTTAAAGAAAACACGGTCGAAGTCCAGACTCACTAATGCATCCTAACAAACTCGATAAGACACACTAATGCAAATTTTCTGGTTCTCTAAGACCAACGCTCGGATACCAACTGAAATGTCTCGTTCATATTGATTATAAACGTTCCATATTAATTGATTTCGTTGCGAGGTTTTGACCTCTATATGAGACGTTTTTCAAAGACTGCATTCATTTTTAAAACAACCATAACCTTTATTTTATCAATAAAGGTTTTAAAAGCATTACGTAGATTATCAAATAATGATAATCTAAAATATACTGTTTACACATGACCATTAGATAATGGTTTACAATAGAAATATATTACATCAACATATGTTTCTTGAATGCAGTTTTTACACAATATCATACAAACATGGACTCTAAATCTTGTCCTTATTTTAGTATGCAACAGCGGAAGCTCTTAGTATTCACCTGAGAATAAACATGCTTTAAACGTCAACAAAAATGTTGGTGAGTTATAGGTTTAACCTATATATATCAAATCGTAACAATAGACCACAAGATTTCATATTTCAATACACATCCCATACATAGAGATAAAAATAATTCATATGGTGAACACCTGGTAACCGACATTAACAAGATGCATATATAAGAATATCCCCATCATTCCGGGACACCCTTCGGATATGATATAAATTTTGAAGTACTAAAGCATCCGGTACTTTGGATGGGGTTTGTTAGGCCCAATAGTTCTATCTTTAGGATTCGCGTCAATTAGGGTGTCTGTTCCCTAATTCTTAGATTACCAGACTTAATAAAAAGGGGCATATTCGATTTCAATAATTCAACCATAGAATGTAGTTTCACGTACTTGTGTCTATTTTGTAAATCATTTATAAAACCTGCATGTATTCTCATCCCAAAAATATTAGATTTTAAAAGTGGGACTATAACTCACTTTCACAGATATTTCCTTCCTCGGAAATAAGAATTGGCCACGGATCGATTCATGAACCTATACAAATATGTACATATATATCAAAGTATGATCAAAATATAATTACAACCATTTTTATTATGTTTTAAAGATTTGAGTGTATTAAGTCAGCTGTCCTCGTTAATAACCTACAACTAGTTGTCCACAGTTAGATGTACAGAAATAAATCGATATATATTATCTTGAATCAATCCACGACCCAGTGTATACACTTCTCAGGCTAGATCACAACTCAAAGTATATATATTTTTGGAATCAACCTCAACCCTGTATAGCTAACTCCAACATTACTGCATATAGAGTGTCTATGGTTGTTCCAAATAATATATATACATGGGTCGATATGATATGTCAAAACATTTGCATACGTGTCTATGGTATCCCAAGATTACATAATATATTAGAATACATGTATAATACAATATAAGTTAGCTAGGATATGATTTGTATAGATTTGTTAAACATTTCCCGTAGCTAAAAAGATCAAAAATATCCAATCTTGTTTTACCCATAACTTCTTCATTTTAAATCCGTTTTGAATGAATCAAATTGCTATGGTTTCATATTGAATTCTAATTTAAGAATCCAAATAGAAAAAGTATAGGTTTATAGTCGAAAATTTAAGTTACATGTCAATTACTAAAGAGGCAGTCATTTCCATCGAAAGAACGACATCTTGATGACCATTTTGAAAAACATACTTTCACTTTGAGTTTAACCAAGATTTTTGGATATAGTTTCATGTTCATATGAAAAATCATTTTACCAGAAGAACAACTTTTAAATCAAAGTTTATCATAGTTTTTAATTATCCAAACCAAAACTGCCCCCGGTTTCACTACGACGGCGTATATCCGATTTTATGGTGTTCATCGTGTTTCCAGGTTTTAAATCATTAAGTTAGCATACAATATAGATATAGAGCATGTGTTTAGTTAATTTTAAAAGTCAAGTTAGAAGGATTAACTTTTGTTTGCGAACAAGTTTAGAATTAACTAAACTATGTTCTAGTGATTACAAGTTTAAATCTTCGAATAAGATAGCTTTATATGTATGAATCGAATGATGTTATGAACATCATTACTACCTCAAGTTTTCTGGATAAAACTACTGGAAATGAAAAAAATGGATCTAGCTTCAAAGGATCCTTGGATGGCTTGAAAGTTCTTGAAGCAGAATCATGACACGAAAACAGTTCAAGTAAGATTTTCACTCGAAATAAGATTGTTATTGTTGTAGAAATTGAATCAAAGTTTGAATATGAATATTACCTTGAATTAGAAATATAACCTACTATAAATAACAAAGGTTCCTTGATCTTGGATGATTACTTGGAATGGATTAGAAAGCTTGGAAATAGACTTGCAAACTTGGAAGTATTCTTGATTTTTATGAAACTATACTTATGGAATTTATGAAGAACACTTAGAACTTGAAGATGGAACTTGAGAGAGATCAATTAGATGAATAAAATTGAAGAATTAAAGTGTTTATAGGTGTTTTTGGTCATTGGTATATGGATTAGATAGAAAGGATATGTAATTTTGTTTTCATGTAAATAAGCCATGAATGATTACTAGTATTTTTGTAATTTTATGAGATATTTCATGCTAGTTGCCAAATTATGGTTTCCACATGTGTTAGGTGACTCACATGGGCTGTTAAGAGCTAATCATTGGAGCGTATATACCAATAGTAAATACATCTAAAAGCTGTGTATTGTACGAGTACGAATACGGGTGCATACGAGTAGAATTGTTGATGAAACTGAACGAGGATGTAATTGTAAGCATTTTTGTTAAGTAGAAGTACTTTGATATGTGTCTTGAAGTCTTTTAAAAGTGTAAGAATACATATCAAAACACAACATGTATATATATACTAATAGAGTCGTTAAGTCGTCGTTAGTCGTTACATGTAAGTGTTGTTTTAAAACCTTTAAGTTAACGATCTCAATTAATGTTGTTAACCCAATATTTATTATATCAAATGAGATGTTAAATTATTATGTTATCATGATATTATGATGTATGAATATCTCTTAATATGATATATACATTAAAATATCGTTACAACGATAATCGTTACATATAAGTCTCGTTTCGTAATTCTTGAGTTAGTAGTCTTGTTTTTACATATGTAGTTCATTGTTAACACACTTAATGATATATTTAAATATCATTTTATCATGTTAAATATAGTGTATCAATATCTTAATATGATACATATGTATTTAGTAGACGTTATCATAACGATAATCGTTATATATATCATTTCGAGTTTCTTAACTTAGTAATCTCATTTCTTATGTATATCACACATTGTTAATATACTTAGTGAGATACTTACTCATCATAATCTCATGTCAACCATATATATATGTCTATATCTACCACAACATGTAGTTTTTACAAATTTGTAACGTTCGTGAATCGCCGTTCAACTTGGGTGATCAATTGTCCGTATGAAACTTATTTCATTTAATCAAGTCTTAACAAGTTTGATTGCTTAACACATTGGAAACATTTAGTCATGTAAATATCAATCTCAATTAATATATATAAACATGGAAAAGTTCGGGTCACTACAGTACTTACCCGTTAAATAAATTTCGTCCCAAAATTTTAAGCTGTTGAAGGTGTTGACGAATCTTCGGGAAATAGATGCGGGTATTTCTTCTTCATCTGATCTTCACGCTCCTAGGTGAACTCGGGTCCTCTACGAGCATTCCATCGAACCTTAACAATCGGTATCTTGTTTTGCTTAAGTCTCTTAACCTCATGATCCATTATTTCGACAGGTTCTTCAATGAATTGAAGTTTTTCATTGATTTGGATTTCGTCCAATGGAATAGTGAGATCTTCTTTAGCAAAACATTTATTCAAATTCGAGACGTGGAAAGTGTTATGTACAGTCGCGAGTTATTGAGGTAGCTCTAGTTGGTAAGCTACTGGTCCGACACGATCTATAATCTTGAATGGTCCAATGTACCTTGGATTTAGTTTCCCCCGTTTACCAAATTGAACAACGCCTTTCCAAGGTGAAACCTTAAGTATGACCATTTCTCCAATTTCAAACTCTATATCTTTTCTTTTACTGTTCGCGTAGCTCTTTTTTCGACTCTGGGTGGTTTTCAATCGTTGTTTAATTTGGATGATTTTCTCGGTAGTTTCTTGTATTATCTCTGGACCCGTAATCTGTCTATCCCCCACTTCATTTCAACAAATCAGAGACCTACACTTTCTACCATAAAGTGCCTCAAACGGCGCCATCTCAATACTAGAATGATAACTGTTGTTGTTGGAAAATTCTGCTAACGGTAGGTGTCGATCCCAACTGTTTCTGAAATCAATAACACATACTCGTAGCATGTCTTCAAGCGTTTATATCGTCCTTTCGCTCTGCTCATCAGTTTGTGGATGATAGGCAGTACTCATGTCTAGACGAGTCCCCAATGCTTGTTGCAACGTCTGCCAGAACCTTGAAACAAATCTACCATCCCTATCAGAGATAATAGAGACGGGTATTCCATGTCTGGAGACAATCTCCTTCAAATACAATCGCGCAAACTTCTCCATTTTGTCATCTTCTCTCATTGGCAGGAAGTGTGCTAACTTGGTGAGACGATCAACTATTACCCAAATAGTATCATAACCACTTGCAGTCCTTGGAAATTTAGTAATGAAATCTACGGTAATGTTTTCCCATTTCCATTTCGGGATTTCAGGTTGTTGTAGTAGACCTGATGGTTTTTGATGTTCAGTTTTGACCTTAGAACACGTCAAACATTCTCCTACATATTTAGCAATATCGGCTTTCATACCCGGCCACCAAAAGTGTTTCTTGAGATCTTTATACTTCTTCCCCGCTCCGGGATGTATTGAATATCTGGTTTTATGTGCTTCCTTAAGTACCATTTCTCTCACATCTCCAAACCTTGGTACCCAAATTCTATCAGCCCTATATCGGGTTCCATCTTCCCGAATATTAAGATGTTTCTCTGATCCTTTTGGTATCTCATTCTTCAACTTTCCTTCTTTTACAACCCCCTGTTACGCCTCCTTTATTTGAGTAGTAAGGTTAGTATGAATAATTATATTAATAGCTTTTACCCGTATAGGTTCTCTGTCCTTTCTACTCAAAGCGTCAGCTACCACATTCGCCTTCCCCGGGTGGTATCGAATCTCAAAATCATAATCATTCAACAGTTCAATCCACATGCGTTGTCTCATATTCAGTTGCTTCTGATTAAATATATGTTGGAGACTTTTGTGGTCGGTATATATAATACTTTTGACCCCATATAAATAATGCCTCCAAGTCTTTAATGCAAAAACAACAGCACCCAATTACAAATCGTGAGTCGTATAATTTTGCTCGTGAATCTTCAATTGTCTAGACGCATAAGCAATCACCTTCGTTCGTTGCATTAATACACAACCGAGACCTTGCTTTGATGCGTCACAATAAATCACAAAATCATCATTCCCTTCAGGCAATGACAATATAGGTGCCGTAGTTAGCTTTTTCTTCAATAACTGAAACGCATTCTCTTGTTCATCCTTCCATTCAAATTTCTTCCCTTTATGCATTAATGCAGTCAAGGGTTTTGCTATTTTGGAGAAATCTTGGATGAATCTTCTGTAGTAACCAGCCAATCCTAAAAATTGACGTATATGCTTCGGAGTTTTTGGGGTTTTCCACTTTTCAACGGTTTCAATCTTTGTCGGATCCACCTGGATACCTTCTTTAAACTAACTTTGCATCTTTAAACTAACTTTGGGAGGTCCTTAAACTAACTTTGCATCTTTAGTCCCTTTTTAACTTAACTAAAAAATCTTAAATATTATCCATTTCTTTTATACAAAATAACACTTACATAAAATGTAACAATAATAATTATAAAATATTACCTTAATTAGTTGGGGTGTTACAACTCATCCCCCGTTAAATTGTTCGCGTCCTCGCGAACCACTCTTGGTGCAATGATGGATAATACTTCATAAGTCATTCTTCGGGTTCCCATGTACATTCAGAACCCTTTCTAAATTTCCATATAACCTTCAACAATGTCACCGACTTATTTCTTAGTTGTTTAACCTTTTGATCCAAAATTTTTATTGGCTTTTCTGCATATCTTAGCTTATCGTCAACCTCAATTTCATTTAGTGGGATATACGTTGATTCATCCGTGAAACACTTTCTTAATTGTGACACGTGAAACATGTCATGTATGTTACTCAATTCATCGGGCAAGGCCAAACGGTAGGCTACCTTCCCGATTCTCGCAACTATCTCAAATGGTCCCACATATCTTGGATCCAATTTTCCCCTTTTTCGAAAACGAATTATACCCTTCCACGGGGAAACCTTAATCATTACCTTGTCACCCACTTGAAATTCTATTGGCTTCCTTCTTTTATCTGCATATGACTTTTGTCGATCTTGTGCCGCTTTCATTCTTTCATGATTTTGATTTATCATTTCGGTTATTTGTTGCACTACTCCCGTGCTTCCTAACTCCCTTTAACCCACTTCACCCCAACATATTGGGGTCCTACACTTTCTCCCATACAACATCTCATAAGGTGCCATTTCGATGGTATAATGATAACTATTATTGTACGAAAATTCAACTAAATATAGGTGAGTATCCCAACTACCACCAAACTCAATGACACGCGCCCTCAACATATATTTAAGAGTTTATATATTTCGCTCACTTTAACCATCCGTTTGTGGGTGAAACGCGGTGCTTACATGCAATTTGGTGCCCATCTCTTCTTGAAATTTCCTCCAATATCGCGGGGTAAATCGAGTGTCACAGTCCGAAACAATGGAAACCGGCACTTCATGTCTCGCAACAACCTCCTTCATATATAATTTAGACATTGTTTCCGATGATGAAGCTTCTCTTATTGCCAAAAATAACGCACTCTTAGTCAATCTATCAACAATAACCCAAATGGCGTCGTGTTACCGAGGGGTCCTAGGCAACTTAGTCACTAAATCCATCGTGATATGCTCCCATTTCCATACCTGTACCTCTAATGGTTGTAGTTTACCATACGGCATTTGATGATCGGCCTTTACCTGGAGACAAGTAAGACATTTATGAACATATTTTACTATATCTCTTTTCATTCCTGGCCACCAATACTCTTTCCTTAGGTCCCTATACATTTTTGTATCACCGGGGTGAATCGAATACTTAGATTTGTGAGCTAAGTCAAGGAGCTCACTTCTAGCACCACTTTGTAAAGGTACCCAAATTCTTCCATATTGTAAGACCCAAATATTTATTGTACATAGAGTATTTATGGTGTACCTAAAGCGTCGTAAGCGTGGAACAAATTGAAAGCTGGCAGGCTGTTCTGACCTTTGTGCACGCCGCGCAAGGCCAGGTGTGCGCGTCGCGCACCTCACATGCGACAAATTTCCTGTTTTGTTTTAATTAGATTTAAATGAGGGGCTTTTGTGTCTTTTCACTTGGGGACGGATTTGTAGCCTTATTATCAGACTTGGAGTCAATTTTGGATCATATTCACATCCACACAAACACTCTCATCCATTCTTAGAGGGAGAGAGATTTCTAGAGAGAGATTTGGAGATTTGGGGAAGAAGGAGCTCGAATCGATCAAAAGCTCGAGTGTTAAAGTTGCTTATCTCACTCCTAGCTACGTTGTGGTAGTATTGGTAAGTTCTAACTCTGAGTTTTCATAGTTTGATTAGTGTTCATAATTGGGGTTTTGAATTGTGTGTTCTTGAGTAAACCCACTAGTTGATAATTGGGTGATTGAGCTAGTAAATGGTGTTGATGACCATTATTGGTGGGTTTTGGGTTGAATGATGAAATTGATTAGTTGATAATCATGTTCGGGTGTTATTATCACTAGTTAACTTAGGTTATAAGTGATTAGTTGTGTAAGCTTGCAAAATTGCTGTTTTGACTTGAGACTAGGTCAAAATGAGTTTTGTGTCAAATAATGCAAGTAATGTGTTTTGATGATGAAACATTGAGTAAAATGTGGTGATAGAACATAATCACTAGTTGATTGTGATTATGGGTGTTTTGGGCGAGATTTGACTTAGTCAAATTGGAGGTAAGTGCTAATGGGTCGAAATTGCACTAAGTGTCACTTGGGTTGGTTTGTAAATTCACCCTAATTGTGTTGTTTGTGTTGTAATAATGGAATAGGTACTTTCCATTGACGTGTTGCGGATTATTCGGTCGCATTCATCAAGGCGTTAAGGTGAGTGGAATAATTATATATATGCGTATATAGTTTATTTACTTGCGGGCTTGTGGTTAGTGTTATCCGGGTGTGTGGATTCACTATAGTGTTATCAGGACGTGTGGATCCACTACTCTTTTGTGCGATGGAGACCACATGTGCGTGAAGGGTGGTTCGATAAGTGCGGACGTCCACCTAGGGGGTTAGTGTACATTAACGGTCATTGTGCGAGTATCAGCGGTCATTGTGCGAGTACCGTTCTCTTGTGTGTGTGTTGATGGTTAATCATGTGCGTGAAGGGTGGTTCGGTAAGTTCGGACGTCCACTCTGGGTGTTAGTTTATACTAACGGTCAATGTGCGAGTACCAACGGTCATTGTTCGAGTACGGTTCCCATGTATGTGATAATGGTGAACCATGGTTATGTGTTGTATTATTATTAGCATATTATATTGTATTAGTTATATGCTATTGATCGGGCTAGCTTGCGGTAATGGAGACTTTTAGCTTTATACTTTACGATGGTATGCTAATTAGTTTGCTAGCGTGTATTCGGTAATTGTATAAGTGATTGCAAGTAAGTAGGTTATATATGTATATGTATAATTATTGCATTCACTAAGCGTTTTGTTTACCTTCTCGTTGTTTACCTTTTTATAGGCTTCGACATGGACAAGGGAAAGGGTATTCGTTTAGACTAGTGATCCCGCTTCATTATGTTAGGAGAAGCTTTTGGACGTTTAGCTTTTGAAGTTTGACCAAGATTTGGGTAGTTTAACCCCTAAACAACATGCTCAAAGTGTCGTTTGAAATTTAAACTAATGTGGTCGAAACTTATATTTTGTACGAAACTCGTAATTCAGCATATGTGGGACCGGTTTCGTAAAACTTGTTTTATTATTGAAACGTGTTAGTTTTAACTATTATAATGTGATGTGAAAAGCATTTCATCTAAAAGTGTCGGGAAGTGGGAGATCTTTAACGCAAAATTGGAAAATTTGGACAGCGGGCTGTCAGGCCTTGTGCGCGCCGCGCACCCTTCTGTTATAAAAAAATATATTTTGCGTAATTGGTTGGATAACGGGTTGGGTCGTTACAAGTACTATCAGAGCATAGTCTAAGAGATTTAGGCGACTTGAGATAGGTGCCTAGACTTAGACTTTATTGTGTATGCGTTTTATGCGGGACTTGTAGGAGACAGGTCAGACCGGGATTGGTTAGTGCCTAGGTTTGGGTGGACTAACTTTGCGCTAATTGTTTTGTTTTGTGTTCATTATTACGGGTTCAAATCGTGTCAAACAAGCGATGTACGACGAATGTCAAGCAAGATGGGGCGGTGTGGTATATATATATGTGTTGTTTCCTGTACGTTTCGTTGTTTAATCGGTGTGCATTATTTAGAATGAAGACGGAAGATGGAATCAGAGCAGACGTGCCTACTCATGAAAGGAAGGATGAGTTAACGGTGAAGGTTGAGGTCGTGCTCAGACAATATGTCTCGGGTTTGGCCAATAAGGTTAGACAAGTAGTCAAGGAGTCAATCGAAGGACGAGTAACGGAAATGGTCCGAGACCAAGTGACTAAGATCGTAAGGGAAGAGTTTGAGAAGAGGTTTTCCGGACCTCGAGGTAGTGGTGATGAAGAAGTACTTGCAAGGTTAGAGTAAAGTGCTCCTGGTAAGAGGACGAGAAGTACGCCTGAAGGCGTCGGAAATGTGAAAAAGAGGAGTAAGAGAGGTTACGTACCTTCGTGCTATAATTGCGCACAACGGGGTCATTTGTCGCGTGATTGCACTAATGCGCCTTCAAACAACGACACATGTTTTAAGTGTTAAAAAGATGGACATCGCCAGTCGGAGTGTCTCGAGTCGTTTAATGATCAAGGTAAAGGTGTAATGGAGAGTGCGGGTAGCAAGAGGAAGGGAGTGACGGGCTCCAGTATGTCTAAATGCTATAATTGTGGACAAGAGGGACATAAGTCTCGTGAGTGTCCGTCGGGTAAGACTGTATGTTTTTATTGTCGGAAGGAAGGGCACCAAAAGTCAGAGTGTCCCGCTTGGGTTTCTAAACAGACTAAAAAGTTGGAAGGTTCCGTGCCTACGTATTATAATTGTCTACGACGAGGTCATTTGGCACGGTATTGTACCGGTATACCTTTAAGCACGATCAGGTGCTTTATTTGCCAGAAGGAGGGACACCGAAGGTCGGAGTGTTCCGCAGCGTTTGCCGATCGGGTTATGAGATTAGAGCGCGACTATTTGATGGGTAGTGAAGCACAGAAGTCCAACGATGCTACTTCAGGTACTTTGGTTTTCGATACAAGTATGCCTTATTATTATTTGTTGTGTGCTGATGGATTCGGTTATGAATTTAGAGACTTAAATTTCATTTCGAAATTTAGTTAGTCTCGAGTGAGCGTATATTTCATTAGTACCCATATAGGTGCGGGGTTAGTAATTTTGATGACGGTGCACTAGGGTAGCGCTTGAGTCGTTGACTCGTGAGAACTGACCTGGATCGAATGCATTGTGTAAATATGTAGTATAGTTATGGGTAGCATTCCTAATGGAATTACCCTACATTGACGATTGGATGGACGAACGAAGGGCGTAAGACTTAACCTTTCTAAGCATTCCTTGGCATTGGGTAAAGGGTTGGTTTTACCAACCTATATAAATGGGCTTTAGTGTTTGATGGCGAAGATGTGAGTAACGCAATTATTATGATAAACATCGATCACTCCTTTTTCCCGGTTATAAGCATAGGTGTATTGTCAGTCGGACAAATTTGGGTACAATGGGTCGTGTGAACCCACTGATTGGGAAAGTCTACCCTGCGGGTAGCGGCATTTTGTTATACGAGGTACGAGTTATGTTGGTATTAAGTCGTTGCTTAAATTGACGACAACGGGTGACAGTGAGTGTCGGTTTTACGGTGATATGAATTATAGAGAATTCGTGGCCGATGATCGGTGAGGAGATTGGTCGTATAGGTCGGTGTGTAGTGCCTTGACTCCGTTGTTCTAGTCTTTTATTGTCTAAACTTATTGCGTTGTTGTCACACCCCCAAATAGGGCCTGGGGTATTTGTGACTAATTATATCAATTCACAGTTGTATAAACGAGAACGACTCTATATGAGACGTTTTATTGAGTTTTACAGCGGACGATAAATAGATTACATTGTATTTAGAACATTAAATGTCTTTAATTGATATGATATGTAATGAAGACTCCAAGCATAGCAAGCAATCATCATCAAAGCAGCAGATATACAGCGGAAGCAATACTTAAGTACCTGAGAATAAACATGCTTTAAAGTGTCAACACGAGGTTGAGTGAGTTCATAGGTTTGTCATAAACAATGATTTCAGTAATAGATGTAGACCACAAGGTTTAGTTTATAAAGTTGATCTCGCAGGGACCAAAAAGAAAAGTTGATCTCGCAGGGACCAAAAAGTAAAGTTGATCTCACAGGGACGAAAAAATAAAGCTGATCTCGCAGGGACCAAAAAGTAAAGTTGATCTCACAGGGACCAAAAAGTAAAGTTGATCTCACAGGGATCAAAAAGTAAAGTTGCTCTCACAGGGACCAAAAAGTAAAGTTGATCTCACAGGGACCAAAAAGTAAAGTTGATCTCGCAGGGACCAAAAAGTTATGCCAGTTCGTGATATTTAGACTAAACAGTTTCAAAGTTTGCCCCGTGACAAGTTGTACTGTCCTTGTTGATTTGGGGACTTGCAGGACATAGCCAGGTATAGCATAGTTTAACAGTTGGTACTTGTGTCTAACGTATAAAACAGTTATAAAAGTTGCGCATGTATTCTCAGCCCAAAAATATATATAAAAAGGGAGCTATGAAAACTCACGAAAAATCAGTTTTAGTATTTGTATTCATTTCATAAAAACAGTTATAAAAGTAGCGCATGTATTCTCAGCCCAAAAATATATATAAAAGGGGAGCTATGAAAACTCACGAAAAATCAGTTTTAGTATTTGTATTCATTTCATAAAAACAGTTATAAAAGTAGCGCATGTATTCTCAGCCCAAAAATATATATAAAAAGGGAGCTATGAAAACTCACGAAAAATCAGTTTTAGTATTTGTATTCATTTCATAAAAACAGTTATAAAAGTAGCGCATGTATTCTCAGCCCAAAAATGTAAAGAGTAAAAGGGAGCATATGAAAACTCACGATAATGTATTTCATATTTTACGAGTATGATGGCACTGAACAAGTGCAGAGTTGTCCTCGGATTCACGAACCTATATCAAGTTTATATATTAAAATCTATAATTGTAATTGAACAATTATATTATTAATGGTGTAATTGTTGTTTCAATAAATTATATGTCTTATTAAACTATTTTAATTAACTAATTTATTGATAATTGATATATATAATAAGTATAATATATATGACTTTATACTTATTTAGTAAAATAATAATAATAGTAAAAATGAAAGTTCTTATAATACTGATAATTAAAATAATTAAAATGTTATATGTTTACAATAGTAATGATATTAATAATTTTTGTAATATCTACAATAGTAATAGTAATAATAATAATGATATTAGTAGTAAAAATGATAACAATAATAACGATATTTTTGTAAAAATGATAATAATTTTTAATAATAATAATACTACTAATGATACTAGTAATAATAGTAATTTTAGTAGTAACAATAATAATAGTAATTATAATTATAATTTTAATTATGTTAATAATAGTACATGGTAACTTTTATTAGTAATAATAATAATTATAATAGTTATGATACTAATAATAATAATAATTAAAATCACAATAATAATAATGATAATAATTATAATTCTAATAATAATAATAACAATAATAATAATAATAAAAATTTTGGTAAAGAAAGTTACCTTTAAAGCTTTTTCTAAAAAAATATGACCCGAACTGGGCTCGAACCCGCGACCTCTCGCTCACCTGAAACACCCCTTAACCGTCTACTCTGTATCAGTTTATCTGTTTTAATCAGGATTCAAATTTATTTATCCCGTTTTGAAATATTAATCATCTTCTTCTTCCTCTTGAATTCAAACGATCGACCAGGGACTTCAAATAACTAGTTTTAGAATTTATTTAAGTTGTGATATAGAATTTGAAACAATCATTGTGATTGTTATTAAATAACAGAAACAAAAAAAAAAAATAAGCAGCAGCAGTTGCTGAATAATAAAAAAATATGAACTTAAAACTTGATTTTGAAATCTAGACCCTTTTGGATTACGATTAAAATATGAAATAAGTTGCAAATGGTTATTAGAAACTATCTGAGTCATTAATTTAACTTAAAACCTCAAAACGCGTTCGAATTTCCTCAAGAACAATTTGTTTGACTTTTTGATTTCGAACCTTTGACTTGAAAATTCGAATTCGATATAGAAAATTGGGGGGTTCAAACTTTACAGACAGTTTGAATAGATCAATCCTAACAACATGGCATTAACAGATTTTGGAATTTAATTCGCATTCGAGCTTTTGGTAAAAAGTGGAAGAACAGAGGCTTCGATGGAAAAACAATATTTCTGTTTAAATTTAAAAGCTGTAATAATTTTAATTGATAATGGAGATTAAGAAGTGAGTGATTTGTGAGATTAACATATGGAATTTGATAGTGTTATATCCAAGAAACTTCAACAGGACAAATTTTTTGCCAGTAGAAATAAAAATAATAATCAGATATATATAAAAATATTGGATCATGATGGATTAAAAAATAAAAAGAACTGATCGTGATACATAAAAATATAAACAGATCAGTTCTCTGTTTTTGACTTTTAAATTTTATTTTTAATTTTTAATTGATTATTAAGAGATATATCAATAATAATAATACTATTAATAATAAAAATACTAATAATAATAATAATAATAGAATTAATAATAATATTATTAATAATAATAATACTATTAATAATAATTACGTTACTAATAATATGTAACATTAATAATAATGATATTGATTATAATTATAATATTATTAATGATAATAATATTGTTACTTTTACAATAATAAAAATTAATACAAATGTTAATAATGATATTAATAATAATAATAATAATATAACATTTATATGTTAACTTGTAATTAAATTCAATATATTAATATTATATATAATATATAACATATCTTGAATATTTAATACTTATACATTTTGTATATTTATTACAATATACATATGATATTTATTATGTATAGAAATTATATGTGTGTATATATATATATATATATATATATATATATATATATATATATATATATATATATATATATATATATATATATATATATATATATATATATATATAAACATTTTTATTTACACACAGTATTCGTGAATCATCGGTAACAATCGAAGTTAAATGAATTCAGTCGGAAATTTCCGGGTTGTCATAGTACCTACCCGTTAAAAGAAATTTCGTCCCGAAATTTAGTTGTTGCCATCAATCGGCGTTGTTCGTACATAGACGAGGATATTTACGTTTTTATTTGGTCTTCACGTTCCCAGGTATGCTCGGGGCCTTGCGTGAATTCCAATGGATAGAATATTGTTCTATTTCAAGCGTTTAAATCATACGAACCATAAATTCTACAGGTTCTTCGATGAAGTGCATTTTATTATTAATGTGGAGATCATTCAAAATGATGATGTTATACAAGTCATTTTAGTAAATTGGATACATGAAATGTGTTATGTATAGTATTGAGCTCATTTAAAACTTTGAGCATTTATGCCACAATATAAGGGCAGACAAAACAGAGAGGAGTTCGTGAAAATCACGGTCATGAAATTTGATAGTGATCGTCATTGTTGACAATAAGAATATTTAATGATGAATATGAGTTGAAAAATAGAGTTTTATCACTTTTGAGTAATATGGATGAAACGATTCGATTATAGGAAGAGTATAAGAGAAGCTATCACAAAAGAGTGAAATGAGGAAATTAAATGTTCGCCTTAACTTTTGATATGGTTAAAGTTGATTTTTGGAATTCAAAGGATTTAAAGAAATCTTCATAATCTTTATAAGATTTGATTCTTCGGTAATTAAGGAAATTAGGATTTTCTTTAATTAAATGCGGTGAATTGTCTCGATTGCTGTGTCTGGAATTTCGCTATAAATTTAGCTTCTTCCGTTTCATTATCTTCATCATTTCTATAATTTCTTCCCCAATTCATACTTCTAAAAGATTTGTTAATATGCTCAATCCAGTATTGATACTTGTTATTATATTGACCATATATGCAGTCATTCTTCTTTTTCATTTACCACCAGAGGAATCTGTTTACTTTTACTATGCTCTTGATTTTATAGTGTTTTAAGTTCTCCCATGTCTTTATATTGCTATACGCATTGATATACACGGTTTGTAATTTTGGTGTCGTTATCGGGCTTTGTATTTTCCCTTATATGTTGAAGCTTCATGCCTTTGTAAAGCAAGTAATGGTCCAGAATTCGTAGGTATGAAGTTTCAAATGAACCTAATGTTCCAAGCAGGAAATAACGTAATATCATGATTTGATTTGTTAAATTACTAGAATTACTGAGAATAGAACTATCAAGAATATATGTTCTCGATATGTTCAGATGTTAAGTAGAATGTAAGAGTCGTGTAATATGGCACATGATGATTGTAAAGTCTGTGAATCATCATCTTCCATTAAAAATTTAGCATGACCTACTGTAATATAATCACGTTGGCCTGACATCATTATATTATACTAACCCATTCTTCAATTCCCAACACTTCTTTAAAACATTTATAATTTAAACTTGAATTTTATAGAATATAGAAACTAATACAGTTTCCTTTATGATGTAATAAAGATATCGCAAAGAGATAATTAATTGCGGACAAGAATCGTTATGAAGATATCTTCAGAAATATAGAGGATATTTATAACGAAGGATACGATGATATCTTAGAATTTCTAATATCGAAGGATGATAAATAAGATTTATCCGTAAAGGTTTAGAGTCAGGAGCAAGGTATTCGTTAATGACTTCAGCAGATACTGAATCATTTGGATTCTTTGAAGGCAGGTTTAGTCTTTGTGATTTGTCCACAGCCTCCTTCATAGTTTGCTCAATCTATTTTCCAGTTCCAAATCTGAGCTTATACCATTCTTTATCATCAAACTTTTGGCCATTAAGACTATCTATAGCTTTTGCTGCTTCGTCAGCATTATCAAGGTTAACGAATCTGAATTGTTGGTTATGGTTCTAAGGCGTTTTCAAGGATTTTGAATTTGATCGTTGAATCAGAATTGAAGAATGTACAATGTAACATATTAATGTGAGATATAAATATTTCTCGGGTATTACCTACCCGTTAAAATAATTTCACAATTAACAGTTTGTGCAAAAGGATTTTTAATTACCATCTTTATGAAGATATACGTTTATATATATATATATATATATATATATATATACTTCAGATGTAATCATGGTTTTAATGAGTTAATATAATATTAAACTCATTTGATTTGCGGTTGGAACGAGAATAAATAATATCCAAAACTTGAGAGTACATAATCGTCGCGGAATATTTCTTTAATGAAGTTATGATTCAATAGTTCATCATTCATCGTTCATTGTTATAGATATACCTCGGTGTATGATGTTAGTGCTCGTGAAATCCTTGTGAAATTCACCAGACATGAATAATGTTTTCTAGAAAGCTTCGAGTATGTCGAAAATGAAAGTGTAAAACCAAACATGTATTTGAATAATACACTTGGTTTATTATGAAATGGAGTTTATTGTGCTGAAGCAGTGATTAACGATTGTTAAGTCATTAACAAAGTATGTACATCATAGCATATTGTGATATGAATTAACCAAGTAGTACATAATAGTTAAGATTCACACTTAATAGCTTAGTACGAAAAGATTTATTATTGTCCCAAACCATATATATTTATATAAAGTATACATATATAATTCTTCAGGAAGAATGAGTCAATACATCTTAACTCATTATTACTAATATTCCTTGGTATCTATGGGGCGTATGATGTTGATATCCGAGGTACCGAGTGTGATGTTGAGGCGTGGGATGCGAATGTTGTTGGTGGTGGTGCTGGTGCTGTTAGTGGTGATGCTGATGGTACTGGTGGTGCTGGTTATGCTGCTGGTGCTGCTGATGCTTGTAGATATTGCACCATATTCTCCAGAGCCACTACTCGAGCACGAAGCTCGTTGACTTCTTCTATTATACTGGGATGATTAGCGGTTCGGACAAGGGGATGAATAAGATCTATAATTCTAGATAATATATAATTGAGGCGAGCTTTTCTGGAAATGAGGGTGAAAATGGTGTTTCGGACTGGTTCGCCGGTAAGTGCTTCAGGTTCTTCGCCAAGTGGTGAATTCGGTTGGTGGAAGGGATCACCTTCTTCTTGCCTCCATTGATTGAGTTGGCTATGAACCCATCCCCAATTCATCCAGAATAGATGATGGTTGATTGGTTCGTTTGTTCCGGTTATACTGCAATTGGAGCTCGAGGAGTTCGAGGAATCCATATTATGTGTTTGGAATAGGGTTTGATATGAAATGGGTGTTGAATATTGAATGATATATTCGTCTCCTTGAATACGTATATATAGCAAAAGATTTCCGTAATTTATGGAGGAAATTTAGGAAAAGTGTTAGACAAAGTCTATTGAGATAGATATGATAAGATATGATAAGATATGATTTGTCGATACTCCATTTATGTAATAATGGCGGTATGACGTGTCTAGATTAAAAATAATAAGTATGTAATCAGATAATGATTAAAGAATTTCAATTCGTATACTGTGATAACCCAATGACATTTTCGCAAACTGATGCATAAAGGCATAAGGCATATAGGTACGTGATATATAACAGGGAGTTATATACGTTTGAGTATGAATAGTAACAATTATAGGACTTTCAAAAACCATGGATAATGTTTCATGTAATTCATATGTAATACACAAAACCATGATAAATGACATAGGAATGTCAAGAATTTCTGAAATCATGGTGTTGCATTTAAATGCGGTGGCGGAATTGGATAGTACTTAGGACAGTGAGCAGAGTTCTTAGATTGGCTTGGCATTCTAAGATAAGTAAAGTTTCTAAAGTATAGTGTAGCATTTAACAGTTAAAGGCAACAAGTAAAGGCACTATGGTCAAGGAAAGTTGTAGTCCTACATTGCTAAGGTACTTAATTGTATAAGGCACACATAAAATGCAATCCTGGTTCTCTACAACAACCTGCTCTGATACCAATCTCTGTCACACCCCCAAATAGGGCCTGGGGTATTTGTGACTAATTATATCAATTCACAGTTGTATAAATGAGAACGACTCTATATGAAACATTTTATTGAGTTTTACAGCGGAAGATAAATAGATTACATTGTATTTAGAACATTAAATGTCTTTAATTGATATGATATGTAATGAAGACTCCAAGCATAGCAAGCAATCATCATCAAAGCAGCAGATATACATCGGAAGCAATACTTAAGTACCTGAGAATAAACATGCTTTAAAGTGTCAACACGAGGTTGAGTGAGTTCATAGGTTTGTCATAAACAATGATTTCAGTAATAGATGTAGACCACAAGGTTTAGTTTATAAAGTTGATCTCGCAGGGACCAAAAAGTAAAGTTGATCTTGCAGGGACCAAAAAGTAAAGTTGATCTCGCAGGGACCAAAAAGTAAAGTTGATCTCGCAGGGACCAAAAAGTAAAGTTGATCCCACAGGGACCAAAAAGTAAAGTTGATCTCGCAGGGACCAAAAAGTTATGCCAGTTCGTGATATTTAGACTAAACAGTTTCAAAGTTTGCCCTGTGACAAGTTGTACTGTCCTTGTCGATTTGGGGACTTGCAGGACATAGCCAGGTATAACATAGTTTAACAGTTGGTACTTGTGTCTAACGTATAAAACAGTTATAAAAGTTACGCATGTATTCTCAGCCCAAAAATATATATAAAAAGGGAGCTATGAAAACTCATGAAAAATCAGTTTTAGTATTTGTATTCATTTCATAAAAACAGTTATAAAAGTAGCGCATGTATTCTCAGTCCAAATATATATATAAAAAGGGAGCTATGTGTAGTGACCCGAACTTTTCCATGTTTATATATATTAATTGAGATTGATATTTACATGATTAAATGTTTCCAACATGTTAAGAAATCAAACTTGTTAAGACTTGATTAATTGAAATAGGTTTCATATAGACAATTGACCACCCGAGTTGACCGGTGATTCACGAACGTTAAAACTTGTAAAAACTATATGATAACATATATATGGTTATATATATAGTTAACATGATATTATGATAAGTAAACATATCATTAAGTATATTAACAATGAACTACATATGTAAAAACAAGACTACTAACTTAATGATTTTGAAACGAGACATATATGTAACGATTATCGTTGTAACGACATTTAATGTATATATATCATATTAAGAGATATTCGTACATCATAATATCATGATAATATAATAATTTAAAATCTCTTTTGATATTATAAACATTGGGTTAACAACATTTAACAAGATCGTTAACCTAAAGGTTTCAAAACAACATTTACATGTAACGACTAACGATGACTTAACGACTCAGTTAAAATGTATATACATGTAGTGTTTTAATATGTATTCATACACTTTTGAAAGACTTCAAGACACTTATCAAAATACTTCTACTTAACAAAAATGCTTACAATTACATCCTCGTTCAGTTTCATCAACAATTCTACTCGTATGCACCCGTATTCGTACTCGTACAATACACAGCTTTTAGATGTATGTACTATTGGTATATACACTCCAATGATCAGCTCTTAGCAGCCCATGTGAGTCACCTAACACATGTGGGAACCATCATTTGGCAACTAGCATGAAATATCTCATAAAATTACAAAAATATGAGTAATCATTCATGACTTATTTACATGAAAACAAAATTACATATCCTTTATATCTAATCCATACACCAACGACCAAAAACACCTACAAACACTTTAATTCTTCAATTTTCTTTATCAAATTGATCTCTCTCAAGTTCTATCTTCAAGTTCTAAGTGTTCTTCATAAATTCCAAAAGTTCTAGTTTCATAAAATCAAGAATACTTTCAAGTTTGCTAGCTCACTTCCAATCTTGTAAGGTGATCATCCAACCTCAAGAAATCTTTGTTTATTATAGTAGGTTATCATTCTAATACAAGGTAATAATCATATTCAAACTTTGGTTCAATTTCTATAACTATAACAATCTTATTTCAAGTGATGATCTTACTTGAACTTGTTTTCGTGTCATGATTTTGCTTCAAGAACTTCGAGCCATCCAAGGATCCATTGAAGCTAGATCCATTTTTCTATTTTCCAGTAGGTTTATCCAAGGAACTTAAGGTAGTAATGATGTTCATAACATCATTCGATTCATACATATAAAGCTATCTTATTCGAAGGTTTAAACTTGTAATCACTAGAACATAGTTTAGTTAATTCTAAACTTGTTCGCAAACAAAAGTTAATCCTTCTAACTTGACTTTTAAAATTAACTAAACACATGTTCTATATCTATATGATATGCTAACTTAATGATTTAAAAACTGGAAACACGAAAATTAAAAACTATGATATGCTAACTTTATTCGAAGGTAGTAACTTAATGTTACGCCGTCGTAGTAACACCGCGGGCTGTTTTGGGTTAGTTAATTAAAAACTATGATAAACTTTGATTTAAAAGTTGTTATTCTGAGAAAATGATTTTTATTATGAACATGAAACTATATCCAAAAATTATGGTTAAACTCAAAGTGGAAGTATGTTTTCTAAAATGGTCATCTAGACGTCGTTCTTTCGACTGAAATGACTACCTTTACAAAAACGACTTGTAACTTATTTTTCCAACTATAAACCTATACTTTTCTGTTTAGATTCATAAAATAGAGTTCAATATGAAACCATAGCAATTTGATTCACTCAAAACGGATTTAAAATGAAGAAGTTATGGGTAAAACAAGATTGGATAATTTTTCTCATTTTAGCTACGTGAAAATTGGTAACAAATCTATTCCAACCATAACTTAATCAACTTGTATTGTATATTATGTAATCTTGAGATACCATAGACACGTATACAATGTTTCGACCTATCATGTCGACACATCTATATATATTTCGGAACAACCATAGACACTCTATATGTGAATGTTGGAGTTAGCTATACAGGGTTGAGGTTGATTCCAAAATATATATAGTTTGAGTTGTGATCAATACTGAGATACGTATACACTGGGTCGTGGATTGATTCAAGATAATATTTATCAATTTATTTCTGTACATCTAACTGTGGACAACTAGTTGTAGGTTACTAACGAGGACAGCTGACTTAATAAACTTAAAACATCAAAATATATTAAAAGTGTTGTAAATATATTTTGAACATACTTTGATATATATGTATATATTGTTATAGGTTCGTGAATCAACCAGTGGCCAAGTCTTACTTCCCGACGAAGTAAAAATCTGTGAAAGTGAGTTATAGTCCCACTTTTAAAATCTAATATTTTTGGGATGAGAATACATGCAGGTTTTATAAATGATTTACAAAATAGACACAAGTACGTGAAACTACATTCTATGGTTGAATTATTGAAATCGAATATGCCCCTTTTTATTAAGTCTGGTAATCTAAGAATTAGGGAACAGACACCCTAATTGACGCGAATCCTAAAGATAGATCTATCGGGCCCAACAAGCCCCATCCAAAGTACCGGATGCTTTAGTACTTCGAAATTTATATCATATCCGAAGGGTGTCCCGGAATGATGGGGATATTCTTATATATGCATCTTGTTAATGTCGGTTACCAGGTGTTCACCATATGAATGATTTTTATCTCTATGTATGGGATGTGTATTGAAATATGAAATCTTGTGGTCTATGGTCACGATTTGATATATATAGGTTAAACCTATAACTCACCAACATTTTTATTGACGTTTAAAGCATGTTTATTCTCAGGTGAATATTAAGAGCTTCCGCTGTTGCATACTAAAATAAGGACAAGATTTGGAGTCCATGTTTGTATGATATTGTGTAAAAACTGCATTCAAGAAACTGATTTCGATGCAACATATTTGTATTGTAAACCATTATGTAATGGTCGTGTGTAAACAGGATATTTTAGATTATCATTATTTGATAATCTACGTAAAGCTTTTTAAACCCTTATTTATGAAATAAAGGTTATGGTTTGTTTTAAAAATGAATGCAGTCTTTGAAAAATGTCTCATATAGAGGTCAAAACCTCGCAACGAAATCAATTAATATGGAACGTTTTTAATCAATAAGAACGGGACATTTCAGTTGGTATCCGAGCGTTGGTCTTAGAGAACCAGAAAATTTGCATTAGTGTGTCTTATTGAGTTTGTTAGGATGCATTAGTGAGTCTGGACTTCGACCGTGTTTTCTTTAAAAAATGATTGCTTAACATTTTTGTTGGAAACTATATATTTTTAACATATGAATATTATGTGATATATTAATCTCTTAACGTGTTTGACATTATGTGATAGATGTCTACCTCTAGAACAAGTCCCATTGACTCACCTAATAATAATGAAGAGTCAAATGTAAATTGGAATGATTCGTGGACTGATTCACAAGTTCCCGAAGAGGAACCGGAAGAAGAGTCGGAACCGGAAGAAGAATCGGAACCGGATGAAGAAATAGAACCGGTGGGGGAAATAATAAAACGGTTAAGTAAAAGAAAATCCTCAACCAACCGACCAAGGTTAATTATGGTCAATGGTGTTTCCGCCAAGGAAGCAAAATATTGGGAGGATTACCAATTCTCCGATGAATCGGATTCCGACGAGAATTCCGATGATGTTATAGAAATTACCCCAACTGAATTTAAAAAGGCAAAAGAAAATAATAAGGGAAAGGGCATAAAAATAGAGAAATCTAATTCCAACCCCGATGAACTATATATGTATCGTCAACCCCCGAAAGTCCTTAAGTTGTAACAATGACCCGGGAACCTCTAAACCACCAGGTTTTTCTAAACCAATGTGGATCACGACGGCTCGTATTAGGGGAACATCATATATCCCTAGAAACTTGGCAAAACGAACCAAAACCGAAGAAGAAGAAACAAGCGAGTCGGAATAAGATAGTTGTATTCGTGTGGTGTAATATATGTAATATAGTGTGCTTATGCTTTATGATATATGTAAAAATTGCTTGTATTAATAAGTTTTTTTTTATGAATCTAACTCTTGTCTATTTTACAGTATAAAAACACAAAATGGATAGACAACCCAATATTTTAAGAGACCTACCCGGAGACATGATTGATGAAATCTTGTCTAGAGTCGGTCAGAATTCTTCGGCACAACTATTTAAGGCGAGATCAGTTTGTAAGACATTCGAAGAACGTTCCAAGAATGCCTTGGTTTATAAAAGGCTTTCGTTCGGAAGATGGGGGATATCACATTGGGAAATCCATAAGTTACGATGTGTTTACTTTGACGCATATATTGCGGGGAACCCAAATGCTATTTTACGCAATGGGTTAAGAAATTATTTTGACTCAATATATCCGAATATTGGACTTCGTGATTTAGAAAAAGTGGCTAACATGCAACATAAAGAAGCATGTTATGCTTACGGATTAGTAATGTTCGCTTCTCACCAAAGTGAGAACAAGAACATCGGGCTACAACTATTAAACAAAACGTTCCCATAAGTGACGGAGTCGGTAATTGGGGTAAGAAATGAGGTTTTTAGATTGTTACGGGACTGTTGGACATTGCGTAACCCTCGTCCTTTTGATGACGTTACAACACGCTGTCTTATCAATGGCCATAACGGTTATGTTCCACAAGACCAAGGATGGGAAGTAATCCTAGTAAAACCAGAATGCATGACTTGTTTCTGGACGTATGAATTAAGTGTCTTTATTGCCTTTGCTGAACGACTTGTGTACTAGCTAGAATTATCTTCACAACTATCTTGTATCAAAGTTATTGCGTGCTATATTTCATGCTTTATGTAAAATAAGCGGTATTGTAAGTTTGTAAAATATTGTATAAAAGTTTGAACGCGAAATATTATTATAATCAGTTTTTCATATAGAATTGTAGTAGTTGAATTGTATATTAGCTACTAAGTACGAACTTAACGGGTAGGTACTACCCGAATTTAAACTTATAAAACGCTAATATGAAGAAAAAGCTTTTATAAATGAGTTCATATTATGCTACGAAATACTATTAACTACTCTTAATATTCTGTATGATTAACTTGTTCCATTTGAATATTTTGAAGGAAATGGCACCGACTACTCGACACACCGTGAATATGAATGAAGAGGAATTCCGTACTTTTCTAGCTTCAAACATAGCCGCAGTACAGGCTGCGCTACATACCAACAATAACCTTGGATCTAGCAGTACAGGAAATCGTGTAGGATGCACCTACAAAGAATTCACTGCCTGCAAACCTTTGGAATTTGATGGAACCGAAGGACCGATCGGATTGAAACGGTGGACCGAGAAGGTCGAATCGGTGTTTGCCATAAGTAAGTGTACTGAAGAGGACAAAGTGAAGTACGCTACGCATACCTTCACAGGTTCTGCGTTAACATGGTGGAATACCTATCTAGAGCAAGTGGGACAAGACGATGCGTACGCACTACCGTGGTCAGCATTCAAGCACTTGATAAACGAGAAGTACCGTCCCAGAACCGAGGTCAATAAGCTCAAGACAGAACTTAGAGGGTTACGAACCCAAGGATTTGATATTACCACGTACGAAAGACGATTCACAGAATTGTGCCTATTGTGTCCGGGAGCATTCGAAGATGAGGAAGAGAAGTTTGACGCGTTTGTGAAAGGATTACCGGAAAGAATCCAAGAAGATATAAGTTCACACGAGCCCGCCTCTATACAACAGGCATGTAGAATGGCTCACAAACTAGTGAACCAGATTGAAGAAAGAATTAAAGAACAGACTGCTAAAGAGGCCAATGTGAAGCAAGTCAAAAGAAAGTGGGAGGAAAACGGTGATAAGAATCACCAATACAACAACAACAGCAATTACAACAATAATCGCAACAATTATCCCAACAATCGCAACATCAATCGAAACTACAACAAACGGCCCAACAATAACAACAACAACAACAACAACAACAGCAACTACAACAATCATCCCAATAACAATAATAACTGCAACAACAACAACAATCAGAAGCAGCTATGCCAAAGGTGTGAAAAGTATCACTCGGGGTTCTGCACCAAATTTTGCAACAAGTGTAAAAGAAATGGTCATAGCGCGGCGAAGTGTGAGGTCTACGGACCAGGGGTTAATAGAACGAAAGGAACAAATGGTGTCGGAACGAGTAATGGCGGAGCAAGTAGTGTCGGAGCAAGTTATGCCAATGTAGTTTGTTATAAATGTGAAAAACCGGGCCACATTATTAGAAATTGCTCGAACCAGGAGAACACGAATGTGTAGCGACCCTGACAAATCGTCAAGTGACGGCGTCGACTACGTAGGTCCCATTACCTGGTCATAAGTCTTTAAAACAGACGTTTGGCCCAAAATATGTCGCATCCATTCAAGTGTAAAGATTGTTTCAAAGTTTACAAAGATAATTGACCACAAGTTAAGTTACAACGTTATAAGTACAAATGAAAACTATGCGACACAGTTTAAATAAGTTCAAAAGATGCTCCAAAATGCATGTATACTCGACATCCAAGCAAGTATCAAAAGAGTGCGGAAGCATGTATCACTAAGCATTCAAAACCTGAGAAAATATAGAAGAATCTGTCAACGAAAACGTTGGTGAAATCATAGGTTTAGTAAGTATTAAACGTTGTTTTTGAACCACAAGATTTTGTATTTCCATAACGTAGATTATCCAAATCATTTGCATTCCAAAAGTGTTGTTATACGCGAGCACTCAATCATCAAAACTTAACCAACGTTACCCCATCACACAGTGCTAGAACCCACACTAAAACACAAAAATATATTTCATCCGCATAACAGTAGCGAACCGTCCGAATGAGGGTTTGTTAAACCCGTATGGCCACACAATATAAGTTCTCGCTTACACCCTGCAAGTGTAACTAATGATAATCGAATTGAGGCATTTTTGTTCTAACTCGCACGTGGAATGTTTGTTTTCACACTTGTGTTCAAAACATAAAAGTAAGTAGTACAAGATGTAACAAGGTATATGTTTTCTCAGCCCACGATTTAAAGTATAAAAGTTGTTGAAAAGGTGGAACTATGATCTCACCTTGAGCGCGAGAGTTAATAAAGTACTTCAACAAGTAAACGCGTGCAAAGACAAAGCTAGTCTTGACCTAAACATATAGGTTATATCAATATCGGTAAGCACAAACGGTCAAAGATGTTCAATTAGTCCTATGGCTCGTTACGACTCGATTATATTAACATGTGAATCAACTAGTCAAGTTTCATGCAAGTTACAAGTAAATAATCATGTTAGAAAGGTCGCATAAGTATTTGGTTAAGTTTGACAAAAAGTCAAACTTGGTCGGGTCAAAGTCAACGGAAAAGTCAACGGGGTCGGGTTGGGTATCCGACAATTTTTCTAAGTTATATAATCATATATGAGCATGTTGGTCAAGTTTCATGTTAATCGGAGGTCCGTAGCATAGCAAACATTTTACGTCAAAAGATCAAAGCAAACAGCCCATTTTAGTGTATCAGGACGGTGTCCCAAAAATCAGGACGGTGTCCTGATATGAAGAGTGGGACGTCGTCCCAATTGTCAGGACGGCGTCCCAATATGAAGGGTGGTACGGCGTCTAGGAGGTTGGGACGGCGTCCCAAAAGGCTTACAGGTCCTGTTTGCAGAAAACACAAGGCACGAGCCAAACTTCAATCAATCCTAGTTTATGATCCGCAAACAATCAAGACATGTATTTTATATCACCGGAAAGCTCTTTCGACAAGGAACACAACTAGATACATTTCCTAGATCAAATTTATCATTTTAGACAACAAAAATCTCGTCGAAAGTTCGTTAAACGTTCCAAAACAAGGTTTCAAGTTCATCAATTGCAATTCAAGTTTCGGGAATCCAATTTATACATATGATATGCCGTTTTAAAGGTAATGAAACATGTAATACAACTAAACACTTACTAACAACATTTCATGGCATTCAAATCATCAAAAGTTCATTTAAAGTCTATCAAACTCTAACGAAAATTCACAAAAATCAATAGTCATGAGTTTGATGTTTCCTTAATCAACCTATACATCAAAACGAAGCTAAAGATACTAGTAACACTTTTAAAACATGCACTTTAACAATCTAACAACATTTGATCATCCAAAATCAAGGATTTAGCAAGTAATTTTCATAATGAACTAGTTACACCAAAAATAACAAATCGAGCATACAAATTACATACACGACATCACAATGAGCCATAGACACTAATTAACATACTTTTAAGTCAAGAACACAAATTTAAAGAAAACTAGTGTTTTAGAAATGTTACCCAAACGAGATGAAGTTGGTACCAAAATGAAGAGGATGAAGAGAGGATCACGAATATGTAATTTATTTTGTTGTAAGCCTCCTAGATCGAATTTAGATGATGATTGAATGAATTTGGAAATTGGGTGTGTTCTTGCTAGAGAGAAAGAGAGAGAGGGAGATGGTTGAATGGTGGTGATTGGGGTGGACTACGTGACCTAGTCACCTAGTTTGCCCCGTGTCAATTTTAGTCCCTCGAGTTTGTAGTCGGGTGCGGAAAATACCTAAACGGAATATTTTAAAACGCGTATTAATGGAAGATATTAAAATCCGATAACGAGAATATTTAGAATGTTAGCTAACGGAGGTTACGAATCTAGATACGAGGAATATTATCTAAAAAGAAAAAGACGGCGTTAAAAATAATTTAACGGAAAAATGCGGGATGTTACATTATCCACACCTCAAAAGAAATTTCGTCCCGAAATTTAGTTGGAAGTAGTAGTCGATATCTCTTACTCGAGACTTAGAGTAGTAACTCTACGAATGAGTGAAGGTACTTTCTTGGACATTCCACGAATCCGGATAGTCGGGGTGTTACGTTGTATTGAGGTTCGATTTCACGATCCATGATTTCAACCAGTTTTCCCATGAAGAGGAGTTTGTCATAAATAGTTGGTGCATCTAGAAGGATTGCACATTCCTGTTCCGCATGACACGTTTCTAAGTTTGTTACACGAAATGTAGGATAAACGGAAACTTAATTGAGTCGGAAGTTCTAAACGATAGGAAGCGGTTCCAATACGCCCCAAGGTTTCAAAAGGTTCAATATTGCGGTTATAACCTTCCTCGATTTCCCAAAATGGATTACACCTTTCCAAGGTGCGGGTTCTCAATATTACGCGGTTACACACGGGGATTTTGTGAGGTTTTCATCTAAGTTTGGTATAACTCTTCTGGCGACTACGGGTCATCTCGAGCCCTTCTCGGACTTGAACGATCTCAATTGTTGTTTCTTGATGGAGTCCAGATTTTGGTGTTTGTTTGCCACATGCTTTGGTTAAATGAACAGGGGTATGACATTTGCGGTCATATAGGGTTTCGGAGGTGCGGCGTTAGTACACGAATGGTATTATCGCAGTGAGAGGAATCAACTAAAAGCGACCATACAAGTTTGAAACATGTCTTTCCAAGATGTAAATCGTTCGTTTGCTCGGTTCGTTGGTTTGTAGGAGCTACGTGGTACTCATGCCTAAGCGGGTTCCCAAGGTTTCTTGCAAAACTAGAAGTGAAACGAGTATTTCGATACATGATAATTGACGAAGATACACCGTGTTGGAAAAGAATCTCTTAAGATATGTTTGAACAAGTCAGTTAGGGTTCGAGAAATGTTCGTTAGGACTATTCACCCTCGTGGCGAATACTAATGTAATATAAGGAGTTTCTCTATCCATGGAGAAATGTTACAAGGAGTTTCCTTAAACAGAAATGCGAGCGATAAAGATAGGAGTGAAATGAGGACCTAGAATAGGATGAGTTTACATCTAGAGGTTGCCATAACGTGCCTCTAGTTGTCAAAAGTTGAAGTCTGAAAGAGAAACGAGGTAGTACACGTAGTTGTATAGTTCGGGGTTGAACAATAGTTGACCGATTATCACAAACACAAGGGCGTTAAGTCAAAGAAGAGTGAAGTATCGTTGGATTGTGTGTCATCTTAAATTCCAGTAATATCAGACGGTGATGGTGAAATAACAGAGGTAGGTAGTGTGGTACGGGATGACGAGAAAATTGATCGGATCCACAATTTAGTATTCGAATTCTTCGTGCAAAATAACGAATTTTAGTTATGTTGATTTTTGAGTCGAGAGAGTATGCCTTTCGGCGTTCAAGTAGAAATATTTCCATGTTTGAGTTCCATCTGTTGCTATACGATTTTTAACTAGAAATGTTGGTGTGAAGAATCACGCTCAAGGTGCGAACACGGAGAGGTTTAAAGTTTTCCTTAGTGAGTTAACGAGTTTAAAAGTCGTGTAACACGAGAAAAGTCAGAAATGAATCTTCGGTAATAACAGACGAGATCTAAGATTTTTACGAATACAAGTCTGAGTTGGTAGAGTTTCCTGATTACATGTGGCTTGATTTCGAGATTGATTGTAATGCCTTGACCATTAACATCATGGTCTAGAAAATTGGACTTCGTTCAACAGAAATTCTCACTCGGAGAATTTGGTATAGAGTTGCTCTTTTCTCAAAAGTTCGAGCGTAAGATGATGATGTTGTTCGTTTTCCTTCTTTACTTAAATAAGTTAAGATGTCATCCATAAATACGATAACAGCTTTGTCTAGATAAGTTGCATACGTGGTTTAGGAGGTTCATGAATACGGACGGAGTCCTAAATAAATGAAACGGTACTAAGAGAGATTTACAACTAACGTTGCGAATTCGGAAAAATGGCTTAGGAGACATCGTCTCCCTTAACCCCCAATTGATGATAACCGGAACGGAGGTCGATTTGGAATACACGGGATCCACGCAAAAAAAAAAATTCATGAGGTAATGGATACGAGGGAGAGGGTATTGGTTTCCAACCGAAAATTACTCGGTTCACAATAATCTATACCTAGTTGTAGGGAAACAATTTCTCCCTAACGAATAGGTTCTGAGCTCCTTAGTTCTATAGGTGTCGAGTCCAATTTCTTAACGCATATCCTCCGATAAAATTTATAGACACACAATATCTTTCCGTTGGTCGCTTACATTGCCTAAGTAGTATCTAGGGGAAAAAGGTGGAATGTAAAGAGTACAAGTCAAGGTCTCGGTTGTAAAACGTCTAGCGGTAATCGAATCGAATAAGTATGAAATATACGGTTTGTTGTGAAGAAACGTACCCGTGACTAGTCCATCGTCGTCTCGGGCATCCTAAGCGTTGATGTTGAAAGTTCAACGGCGTGCGTTGGGGTTGATTTCTTCTTTGGGCACACATTCCTAAAATGACCCAGTTGACCACATTCGAAGCAAGCACCCGTCCTGTGTGCGTTGGGCATCATTCGAGCGACGGGGGTGGTACTTCCACAACGTTTGGCGACGTGACCACTTCCTTGGCGCCGGTGGCGAAACCTGCCACATCCTTCAAAGTGATGCTTGTGGCATTCGTTACAAAAAGGTAGTTTTCCGACATAGCCTTTCTTGTCGTTGGAGGTGAAAGGCTTCTTGGCGGGGTTGTTGTTATTGTTGTGGTTGCTGAATTAAGAGGCTCCCCATGTTCTTTTGTTGTTACTCGGGTGGTTCTCGACCATTGGTGCCGGTGCTTCCATTTCATTCACCGTTTCCAAAGTTTGGTGGGCCTTTGCTAAAGCCTCTTGTAGGTTAGTGGGTTGGGATGCCATTACCCCGTGTTGTATGCTCTTAGGGAGGCCATCCATGTAAAGTTCGACTCTTAGGGATTCGGGAGTCATGAGATTTGGACACATTGAGACTAGTTCGGTGAACCGTTGATTATAAGTTCCGAGGTCATTCCCGACCGTTTTTAAATTCCTTAGACCCTGTTCGAGCCTTCGAGTCTCGTCGCGCATTAAAAATATTCGGTGATCATTCTTTCTCTTAATTCAGTCCATGAGAGTGTGTGGACTTCATCGATACCCACCGATTGTACGTACTTGTTCCACCACGAAAGAGTAATGCCGGTGAAAGTGAGGGTGGAAAACTTGACCTTATCTTGGTCTCGACAACCGCTTGTATTAAAAACGGTCTCCATTTGTTCAAACCATCGGGTGAGAACAACCGGTCCTCCGGTTCCATCGAAAGTGGGAGGGTTGTACTTCATGAAGTTCTTGTAGGAGCAACCTTCGCTTGAATTACCGGCTCCACGATTGGTGTTGTTGGAAAAGTGATCGGCCACGGCCGTACCCACGGCGGTGGTTATCATTCGTTGAAGAGCTTGTTCTAGAGTTTCGAGAGGGGTATTGTGTTGACCTTGGTGAGCCATTGTTCCTTCATGACACAAGAATATCGTTGATTAGTATTCTTAACAATACTAACCGTGATATGGAATAAGGATAGAGAGAAAATTTTTCCTTGACTCGCCTTAAATTCTTTATGTCATAATGTCGGAACGTCCATGTGAATCACCGTAATATAATCCCGGAAATTATATTACCCTGATTCTCATGTGCATTTAACATTACTTCATAAAGTCAAGGTGGCGCGTCAACAAAATTTATCAACGTAAGATCAAGATCGAATACGAGTTAGATATGATAGAAGAGTTCGAGTATAAATGCACAAATAGTCAAGTAATTCCTACTTCAGTCTATATGCCGGTTGTAGTCTAGATTCACCTATGTACCCTATGACTCGGGGTGGACACAAATGAACTCTAAATCCCTACAACCAAGGCTCTGATACCACTTGTAGCGACCCTGACAAATCGTCAAGTGACGGCGTCGACTACGTAGGTCCCATTACCTGGTCATAAGTCTTTAAAACAGACGTTTGGCCCAAAATATGTCGCATCCATTCAAGTGTAAAGATTGTTTCAAAGTTTACAAAGATAATTGACCACAAGTTAAGTTACAACGTTATAAGTACAAATGAAAACTATGTGACACAGTTTAAATAAGTTCAAAAGATGCTCCAAAATGCATGTATACTCGACATCCAAGCAAGTATCAAAAGAGTGCGGAAGCATGTATCACTAAGCATTCAAAACCTGAGAAAACATAGAAGAATCTGTCAACGAAAACGTTGGTGAAATCATAGGTTTAGTAAGTATTAAACGTTGTTTTTGAACCACAAGATTTTGTATTTCCATAACGTAGATTATCCAAATCATTTGCATTCCAAAAGTGTTGTTATACGCGAGCACTCAATCATCAAAACTGAACCAACGTTACCCCATCACACAGTGCTAGAACCCACACTAAAACACAAAAATATATTTCATCCGCATAACGGTAGCGAACCGTCCGAATGAGGGTTTGTTAAACCCGTATGGCCACACAATATAAGTTCTCGCTTACACCCTGCAAGTGTAACTAATGATAATCGAATTGAGGCATTTTTGTTCTAACTCGCACGTGGAATGTTTGTTTTCACACTTGTGTTCAAAACATAAAAGTAAGTAGTACAAGATGTAACAAGGTATATGTTTTCTCAGCCCACGATTTAAAGTATAAAAGTTGTTGAAAAGGTGGAACTATGATCTCACCTTGAGCGCGAGAGTTAATAAAGTACTTCAACAAGTAAACGCGTGCAAAGACAAAGCTAGTCTTGACCTAAACATATAGGTTATATCAATATCGGTAAGCACAAACGGTCAAAGATGTTCAATTAGTCCTATGGCTCGTTACGACTCGATTATATTAACATGTGAATCAACTAGTCAAGTTTCATGCAAGTTACAAGTAAATAATCATGTTAGAAAGGTCGCATAAGTATTTGGTTAAGTTTGACAAAAAGTCAAACTTGGTCGGGTCAAAGTCAACGGAAAAGTCAACGGGGTCGGGTTGGGTATCCGACAATTTTTCTAAGTTATATAATCATATATGAGCATGTTGGTCAAGTTTCATGTTAATCGGAGGTCCGTAGCATAGCAAACATTTTACGTCAAAAGATCAAAGCAAACAGCCCATTTTAGTGTATCAGGACGGTGTCCCAAAAATCAGGACGGTGTCCTGATATGAAGAGTGGGACGGCGTCCCAATTGTCAGGACGGCGTCCCAATATGAAGGGTGGGACGGCGTCTAGGAGGTTGGGACGGCGTCCCAAAAGGCTTACAGGTCCTGTTTGCAGAAAACACAAGGCACGAGCCAAACTTCAATCAATCCTAGTTTATGATCCGCAAACAATCAAGACATGTATTTTATATCACCGGAAAGCTCTTTTGACAAGGAACACAACTAGATACATTTCCTAGATCAAATTTATCATTTTAGACAACAAAAATCTCGTCGAAAGTTCGTTAAACGTTCCAAAACAAGGTTTCAAGTTCATCAATTGCAATTCAAGTTTCGGGAATCCAATTTATACATATGATATGCCGTTTTAAAGGTAATGAAACATGTAATACAACTAAACACTTACTAACAACATTTCATGGCATTCAAATCATCAAAAGTTCATTTAAAGTCTATCAAACTCTAACGAAAATTCACAAAAATCAATAGTCATGAGTTTGATGTTTCCTTAATCAACCTATACATCAAAACGAAGCTAAAGATACTAGTAACACTTTTAAAACATGCACTTTAACAATCTAACAACATTTGATCATCCAAAATCAAGGATTTAGCAAGTAATTTTCATAATGAACTAGTTACACCAAAAACAACAAATCGAGCATACAAATTACATACACGACATCACAATGAGCCATAGACACTAATTAACATACTTTTAAGTCAAGAACACAAATTTAAAGAAAACTAGTGTTTTAGAAATGTTACCCAAATGAGATGAAGTTGGTACCAAAATGAAGAGGATGAAGAGAGGATCACGAATATGTAATTTATTTTGTTGTAAGCCTCCTAGATCGAATTTAGATGATGATTGAATGAATTTGGAAATTGGGTGTGTTCTTGCTAGAGAGAAAGAGAGAGAGAGGGAGATGGTTGAATGGTGGTGATTGGGGTGGACTAGGTGACCTAGTCAACTAGTTTGCCCCGTGTCAATTTTAGTCCCTCGAGTTTGTAGTCGGGTGCGGAAAATACCTAAACGGAATATTTTAAAACGCGTATTAACGGAAGATATTAAAATCCGATAACGAGAATATTTAGAATGTTAGCTAACGGAGGTTACGAATCTAGATACGAGGAATATTATCTAAAAAGAAAAAGACGGCGTTAAAAATAATTTAACGGAAAAATGCGGGATGTTACAGAATGGACAAGGCCACGGAAGAGTTTTCAATATTAATGCGGCAGAGGCACAGGAAGACCCGGAGCTTGTTACGGGTACGTTTCTTATTGACAATAAATCTGCTTACGTTTTATTTGATTCGGGTGCGGATAGAAGCTATATGAGTAGAGATTTTTGTGCTAAATTAAGTTGTCCATTGACGCCTTTGGATAGTAAATTTTTACTCGAATTAGCAAATGGTAAATTAATTTCAGCAGATAATATATGTCGGAATCGAGAAATTAAACTGGTTAGCGAAACATTTAAGATTGATTTGATACCAGTAGAGTTAGGGAGTTTTGATGTGATAATCGGTATGGACTGGTTGAAAGAAGTGAAAGCAGAGATTGTCTGTTACAAAAATGCAATTCGCATTATACGAGAAAAAGGAAAACCCTTAATGGTGTACGGAGAAAAGGGCAACACGAAGCTACATCTTATTAGTAATTTGAAGGCACAAAAACTAATAAGAAAAGGTTGCTATGCTGTACTTGAAAGTACAAACTGAAGAAAAGAGCATCAATGATGTACCCATTGCAAAAGAATTTCCCGATGTATTTCCGAAAGAATTACCGGGATTACCCCCACATCGATCTGTTGAATTTCAAATAGATCTTGTACCAGGAGCTGCACCAATAGCTCGTGCTCCTTACAGACTCGCACCCAGCGAGATGAAAGAACTGCAAAGCCAATTACAAGAACTTTTAGAGCGTGGTTTCATTCGACCAAGCACATCACCGTGGGGAGCTCCTGTTTTGTTTGTCAAGAAGAAAGATGGTACATTCAGGTTGTGTATCGACTACCGAGAGTTGAACAAACTTACCATCAAGAACCGCTACCCACTACCGAGAATCGACGACTTATTTGATCAACTACAAGGCTCGTCTGTTTATTCAAAGATTGACTTACGTTCCGGGTATCATCAAATGCGGGTGAAAGAAGATGATATTCCAAAGACTGCTTTCAGAACACGTTACGGTCATTACGATTTTATGGTCATGCCGTTTGGTTTAACTAATGCACCAGCTGTGTTCATGGACCTTATGAACCGAGTGTGTGGACCATACCTTGACAAGTTTGTCATTGTTTTCATTGATGACATACTTATTTACTCAAAGAATGACCAAGAACACGGTGAACATTTGAGAAAGGTGTTAGAAGTATTGAGGAAGGAAGAATTGTACGCTAAGTTTTCAAAGTGTGCATTTTGGTTGGAAGAAGTTCAATTCCTCGGTCACATAGTGAACAAAGAAGGTATTAAGGTGGATCCGGCAAAGATAGAAACTGTTGAAAAGTGGGAAACCCCGAAAACTCCGAAACACATACGCCAGTTTTTAGGACTAGCTGGTTACTACAGAAGGTTCATCCAAGATTTTTCCAGAATAGCAAAACCCTTGACTGCATTAACGCATAAAGGGAAGAAATTTGAATGGAATGATGAACAAGAGAAAGCGTTTCAGTTATTGAAGAAAAAGCTAACTACGGCACCTATATTGTCATTGCCTGAAGGGAATGATGATTTTGTGATTTATTGTGACGCATCAAAGCAAGGTCTCGGTTGTGTATTAATGCAACGAACGAAGGTGATTGCTTATGCGTCTAGACAATTGAAGATTCACGAACAAAATTATACGACGCATGATTTGGAATTAGGAGCGGTTGTTTTTGCATTAAAGACTTGGAGGCACTACTTATATGGGGTCAAAAGTATTATATATACCGACCACAAAAGTCTTCAACACATATTTAATCAGAAACAACTGAATATGAGGCAGCGTAGGTGGATTGAATTATTGAATGATTACGACTTTGAGATTCGTTACCACCCGGGGAAGGCAAATGTGGTAGCCGATGCCTTGAGCAGGAAGGACAGAGAACCCATTCGAGTAAAATCTATGAATATAATGATTCATAATAACCTTACTACTCAAATAAAGGAGGCGCAACAAGGAGTTTTAAAAGAGGGAAATTTAAAGGATGAAATACCCAAAGGATCAGAGAAGCATCTTAATATTCAGGAAGACGGAACCCGGTATAGGGCTGAAAGGATTTGGGTACCAAAATTTGGAGATATGAGAGAAATGGTACTTAGAGAAGCTCATAAAACCAGATACTCAATACATCCTGGAACGGGGAAGATGTACAAGGATCTCAAGAAACATTTTTGGTGGCCGGGTATGAAAGCCGATGTTGCTAAATACGTAGGAGAATGTTTGACGTGTTCTAAGGTCAAAGCTGAGCATCAGAAATCATCAGGTCTACTTCAACAACCCGAAATCCCGGAATGGAAATGGGAAAACATTACCATGGATTTCATCACTAAATTGCCAAGGACTGCAAGTGGTTTTGATACTATTTGGGTAATAGTTGATCGTCTCACCAAATCAGCACACTTCTTGCCAATAAGAGAAGATGACAAGATGGAGAAGTTAGCACGACTGTATTTGAAGGAAGTCATCTCCAGACATGGAATACCAATCTCTATTATCTCTGATAGGGATGGCAGATTCATTTCAAGATTCTGGCAGACATTACAACAAGCATTAGGAACTCGTCTAGACATGAGTACTGCCTATCATCCACAAACTGATGGGCAGAGCGAAAGGACGATACAAACGCTTGAAGACATGCTACGAGCATGTGTTATTGATTTCGGAAACAGTTGGGATCGACATCTACCGTTAGCAGAATTTTCCTACAACAACAGCTACCATTCAAGCATTGAGATGGCGCCGTTTGAAGCACTTTATGGTAGAAAGTGCAGGTCTTCGATTTGTTGGAGTGAAGTGGGGGATAGACAGATTACGGGTCCGGAGATTATACAAGAAACTACCGAGAAGATCATCCAAATTCAACAACGGTTGAAAACCGCCCAAAGTCGACAAAAGAGCTACGCTGACATTAAAAGAAAAGATATAGAATTTGAAATTGGAGAGATGGTCATGCTTAAAGTTGCACCTTGGAAAGGCGTTGATCGATTTGGTAAACGAGGGAAATTAAATCCAAGGTATATTGGACCATTCAAGATTATTGATCGTGTCGGACCAGTAGCTTACCGACTTGAGTTACCTCAACAACTCGCGGCTGTACATAACACTTTCCACGTCTCGAATTTGAAGAAATGTTTTGCTAAAGAAGATCTCACTATTCCATTAGATGAAATCCAAATCAACGAAAAACTTCAATTCATCGAAGAACTCGTCGAAATAATGGATCGTGAGGTTAAAAGACTTAAGCAAAACAAGATACCAATTGTTAAGGTTCGATGGAATGCTCATAGAGGACCCGAGTTCACCTGGGAGCGTGAAGATCAGATGAAGAAGAAATACCCGCATCTATTTCCAGAAGATTCGTCAACACCTTCAACAGCTTAAAATTTCGGGACGAAATTTATTCAACGGGTAGGTACTGTAGTGACCCGAACTTTTCCATGTTTATATATATTAATTGAGATTGATATTTACATGATTAAATGTTTCCAACATGTTAAGAAATCAAACTTGTTAAGACTTGATTAATTGAAATAGGTTTCATATAGACAATTGACCACCCGAGTTGACCGGTGATTCACGAACGTTAAAACTTGTAAAAACTATATGATAACATATATATGGTTATATATATAGTTAACATGATATTATGATAAGTAAACATATCATTAAGTATATTAACAATGAACTACATATGTAAAAACAAGACTACTAACTTAATGATTTTGAAACGAGACATATATGTAACGATTATCGTTGTAACGACATTTAATGTATATATATCATATTAAGAGATATTCGTACATCATAATATCATGATAATATAATAATTTAAAATCTCTTTTGATATTATAAACATTGGGTTAACAACATTTAACAAGATCGTTAACCTAAAGGTTTCAAAACAACATTTACATGTAACGACTAACGATGACTTAACGACTCAGTTAAAATGTATATACATGTAGTGTTTTAATATGTATTCATAAACTTTTGAAAGACTTCAAGACACTTATCAAAATACTTCTACTTAACAAAAATGCTTACAATTACATCCTCGTTCAGTTTCATCAACAATTCTACTCGTATGCACCCGTATTCGTACTCGTACAATACACAGCTTTTAGATGTATGTACTATTGGTATATACACTCCAATGATCAGCTCTTAGCAGCCCATGTGAGTCACCTAACACATGTGGGAATCATCATTTGGAAACTAGCATGAAATATCTCATAAAATTACAAAAATATGAGTAATCATTCATGACTTATTTACATGAAAACAAAATTACATATCCTTTATATCTAATCCATACACCAACGACCAAAAACACCTACAAACACTTTCATTCTTCAATTTTCTTCATCAAATTGATCTCTCTCAAGTTCTATCTTCAAGTTCTAAGTGTTCTTCATAAATTCCAAAAGTTCTAGTTTCATAAAATCAAGAATACTTTCAAGTTTGCTAGCTCACTTCCAATATTGTAAGGTGATCATCCAACCTCAAGAAATTTTTGTTTCTTACAGTAGGTTATCATTCTAATACAAGGTAATAATCATATTCAAACTTTGGTTCAATTTCTATAACTATAACAATCTTATTTCAAGTGATGATCTTACTTGAACTTGTTTTCGTGTCATGCTTTTGCTTCAAGAACTTCGAGCCATCCAAGGATCCATTGAAGCTAGATCCATTTTTCTCTTTTCCAGTAGGTTTATCCAAGGAACTTAAGGTAGTAATGATGTTCATAACATCATTCGATTCATACATATAAAGCTATCTTATTCGAAGGTTTAAACTTGTAATCACTAGAACATAGTTTAGTTAATTCTAAACTTGTTCGCAAACAAAAGTTAATCCTTCTAACTTGACTTTTAAAATTAACTAAACACATGTTCTATATCTATATGATATGCTAACTTAATGATTTAAAACCTGGAAACACGAAAATTAAAAACTATGATATGCTAACTTTATTCGAAGGTAGTAACTTAATGTTACGCCGTCGTAGTAACACCGCGGGCTGTTTTGGGTTAGTTAATTAAAAACTATGATAAACTTTGATTTAAAAGTTGTAATTCTGAGAAAATGATTTTTATTATGAACATGAAACTATATCCAAAAATTATGGTTAAACTCAAAGTGGAAGTATGTTTTCTAAAATGGTCATCTAGACGTCGTTCTTTCGACTGAAATGACTACCTTTACAAAAACGACTTGTAACTAAGAATTAGGGAACAGACACCCTAATTGACGCGAATCCTAAAGATAGATCTATCGGGCCCAACAAGCCCCATCCAAAGTACCGGATGCTTTAGTACTTCGAAATTTATATCATATCCGAAGGGTGTCCCGGAATGATGGGGATATTCTTATATATGCATCTTGTTAATGTCGGTTACCAGGTGTTCACCATATGAATGATTTTTATCTCTATGTATGGGATGTGTATTGAAATATGAAATCTTGTGGTCTATTGTTACGATTTGATATATATAGGTTAAACCTATAACTCACCAACATTTTTGTTGACGTTTAAAGCATGTTTATTCTCAGGTGAATATTAAGAGCTTCCGCTGTTGCATACTAAAATAAGGACAAGATTTGGAGTCCATGTTTGTATGATATTGTGTAAAAACTGCATTCAAGAAACTGATTTCGATGTAACATATTTGTATTGTAAACCATTATGTAATGGTCGTGTGTAAACAGGATATTTTAGATTATCATTATTTGATAATCTACGTAAAGCTTTTTAAACCCTTATTTATGAAATAAAGGTTATGGTTTGTTTTAAAAATGAATGCAGTCTTTGAAAAATGTCTCATATAGAGGTCAAAACCTCGCAACGAAATCAATTAATATGGAACGTTTTTAATCAATAAGAACGGGACATTTCAGTTGGTATCCGAGCGTTGGTCTTAGAGAACCAGAAAATTTGCATTAGTGTGTCTTATCGAGTTTGTTAGGATGCATTAGTGAGTCTGGACTTCGACCGTGTTTTCTTTAAAAAATGATTGCTTAACATTTTTGTTGGAAACTATATATTTTTAACATATGAATATTATGTGATATATTAATCTCTTAATGTGTTTGACATTATGTGATAGATGTCTACCTCTAGAAAAAGTCCCATTGACTCACCTAATAATAATGAAGAGTCAAATGTAAATTGGAATGATTCGTGGACTGATTCACAAGTTCCCGAAGAGGAACCGGAAGAAGAGTCGGAACCGGAAGAAGAATCGGAACCGGATGAAGAAATAGAACCGGTGGGGGAAATAATAAAATGGTTAAGTAAAAGAAAATCCTCAACCAACCGACCAAGGTTAATTATGGTCAATGGTGTTTCCGCCAAGGAAGCAAAATATTGGGAGGATTACCAATTCTCCGATGAATCGGATTCCGACGAGAATTCCGATGATGTTATAGAAATTACCCCAACTGAATTTAAAAAGGCAAAAGAAAATAATAAGGGAAAGGGCATAAAAATAGAGAAATCTAATTCCAACCCCGATGAACTATATATGTATCGTCAACCCCCGAAAGTCCTTAAGTTGTAACAATGACCCGGGAACCTCTAAACCACCAGGTTTTTCTAAACCAATGTGGATCACGACGGCTCGTATTAGGGGAACATCATATATCCCTAGAAACTTGGCAAAACGAACCAAAACCGAAGAAGAAGAAACAAGCGAGTCGGAATAAGATAGTTGTATTCGTGTGGTGTAATATATGTAATATAGTGTGCTTATGCTTTATGATATATGTAAAAATTGCTTGTATTAATAAGTTTTTTTTTATGAATCTAACTCTTGTCTATTTTACAGTATAAAAACACAAAATGGATAGACAACCCAATATTTTAAGAGACCTACCCGGAGACATGATTGATGAAATCTTGTCTAGAGTCGGTCAGAATTCTTCGGCACAACTATTTAAGGCGAGATCAGTTTGTAAGACATTCGAAGAACGTTCCAAGAATGCCTTGGTTTATAAAAGGCTTTCGTTCGAAAGATGGGGGATATCACATTGGGAAATCCATAAGTTACGATGTGTTTACTTTGACGCATATATTGCGGGGAACCCAAATGCTATTTTACGCAATGGGTTAAGAAATTATTTTGACTCAATATATCCGAATATTGGACTTCGTGATTTAGAAAAAGTGGCTAACATGCAACATAAAGAAGCATGTTATGCTTACGGATTAGTAATGTTCGCTTCTCACCAAAGTGAGAACAAGAACATCGGGCTACAACTATTAAACAAAACGTTCCCACAAGTGACGGAGTCGGTAATTGGGGTAAGAAATGAGGTTTTTACGAGTATGATGGCACTGAACAAGTGCAGAGTTGTCCTCGGATTCACGAACATATATCAAGTTTATATATTAAAATTTGTAATTGTAATTGAACAATTATATTATTAATGGTGTAATTGTTGTTTTAATAAATTATATTTCTTATTAAACTATTTTAATTAACTAATTTATTGATAATTGATATATATAATAAGTATAATATATATGACTTTATACTTATTTAGTAAAATAATAATAATAGCAAAAATGAAAGTTCTTATAATACTGATAATTAAAATAATTAAAATGTTATATGTTTACAATAGTAATGATATTAATAATTTTTGTAATATCTACAATAGTAATAGTAATAATAATAATGATAACAATAATAACGATATTTTTGTAAAAATGATAATAATTTTTAATAATAATAATACTACTTATGATACTAGTAATAATAGTAATTTTAGTAGTAACAATAATAATAGTAATTATAATTTTAATTTTAATTATGTTAATAATAGTACATGGTAACTTTTATTAGTAATAATAATAATTATAATAGTTATGATACTAATAATAATAATAATAATTAAAATCACAATAATAATAATAATGATAATAATTATAATTCTAATAATAATAACAATAATAATAATAATAATAAAATTTTGGTAAAGAAAGTTACCTTTAAAGCTTTTTCTAAAAAAATATGACCCGAACCGGGATCGAACCCGCGACCTCTCGCTCACCTGAAACACCCTTTAACTGTCTACTCCGTATCAGTTTATCTGTTTTAATCAGGATTCAAATTTATTTATCTCGTTTTGAATATTAATCATCTTCTTCTTCCTCTTGAATTCAAACGATCGACCAGGGACTTCAAATAACTAGTTTTATAATTTATTTAAGTTGTGATATAGAATTTGAAACAATCACTGTGATTGTTATTAAATAACATAAATAAAAAATAAAAATAAAAAAAATAAGCAGCAGCAGTCGCTGAATAATAAAAAAATATGAACTTAAAACTTGATTTTGAAATCTAGACCCTTTTGGATTACGATTAAAACATGAAATAAGTTGCAAATGGTTATTAAAACATGAAATAAGTTGCAAAAGTCTAGATTTAAAGTTCTTAAGTTAAACCCTAAGTTATATAATGAAACTTAGATTTTCAACTAGTAAAGTGTATGTAAGCTTGTAAGCTCTTGTTTACAACAAAATAAGTAGACCATAAGCTATAGAAACTTAGATCTTTCATAAGTATATGAAGTTATAACTAAAAAGTTATACTTTCATGTTCTTGAACTTACAAAGTTAACTTTAGTTCAAGAAAAATGAGATCAAGATCAACTAGTAATACTTGACCAATCAAAACAATAATCACGAATTTGAAAGTACATAACATGAAGAAATAAACTAAATTTACAAGTGATAAGTTCATGGTTGTTCATACTTAGAAAGATTCAAGCCAAGGCTTTGATCTTTTAAGAAAGTAAACCTTAAGTTTACAAACATGAACACAAGTATGATTTTAAAACTCATGAACTTTCTCTTTAACAAGTTTTATGGAGGAATCAAACTATGAACTTGATTCTCCTTGGTTCTTGTAAGTTCTTGTATGAACAAGATGATATAAAGAATAAACTAACAAGTTTGATTCTTAACAATTAGTAAGTAAACAACAAACAACTAGTAAGTAAACAATAAACAAGAACAAGTAATTAAACAAGTAGGAACGATGATGATGAAGGTTTATGGTTTCGGTTTTCACAAGAAAAAGAAAGAAAAAAACCAAGCTTTGTTACTTACAAAGTAGAGAGCAAATGAGAGAAAATGAGATGCAAGTAAGTGCGTGTGTGAGAAATGAAGATAATACAAGTAATAAGTAACACAAAAAGTAAAGTGGAACCCCCTTTAACCACTCCAAAGCCGACGGCCCAAGGGGGTGCCAAAAAGGGAAAAAGTCCACTAGTTTCTTGCATGCATGGGTGAAGATGTTAGCTTGAAATGGTAATAAAGCAAGTTGGCATGGGAAAGATGTGTAATGTGCATGTAACTGGCCTCCTTACTTCACTAACCAATCTAGTTTTACCTTAATGTAATACTTGCATAAAAGATGGGCTAATTAATCCATTAAGTGTGTAGGGTGGGCTTCCAAGTCCATTAATCATGAGTCTATTAATAAAAGACCAAGTATGTAACAAATTAAATAAATAAGCTCAAGTAATTAACTACTAACACTAGTTAATTAAAAATGATTAATATTAATTAATCATAAATGCAAATAATATCCGAAATATTATTCGTGAAAAGTTCGTGTGTCACAAAGACAAGTCGGGACATGTAAAGTCATTCACGGTAACAAGTAAATGTACAACAATACATTCATTAACACGCAAGCACTAATAACAAACATTATTAATAAAAGTTTGAAAAACTAGGGTCATTACAGCAAATGATTATTAGAAACTATCTGAGTCATTAATTTAACTTAAAACCTCAAAACGCGTTCGAATTTCCTCAAGAACAATTCGTTTGACTTTTTGATTTCGAACCTTTGACTTGAAAATTCGAATTCGATATAGAAAATTGGGGGTTCAAACTTTACAGACAGTTTGAATAGATCAATCCTAACAACATGGCATTAACAGATTTTGGAATTTAATTCGCATTCGAGCTTTTGGTAAAAAGTGGAAGAACAGAGGCTTCGATGGAAAAAAAATATTTCTGTTTAAATTCAAAAGCTGTAATAATGTTAATTGATAATGGAGATTAAGAAGTGAGTGATTTGTGAGATTAACATATGGAATTTGATAGTGTTATATCCAAGAAACTTCAACAGGACAAATTTTTGGCCAGTAGAAATAAAAATAATAATCAGATATATATAAAAATATTGGATCATGATGGATTAAAAAATAAAAAGAACAGATCGTGATACATAAAAATATAAACGGATCAGTTCTCTGTTTTTGACTTTTAAATTTTATTTTTAATTGATTATTAATAGATATATCAATAATAATAATACAATTAATAATAAAAATACTAATAATAATAATAATAGAATTAATAATAATATTAATAATAATAATAATACTATTAATAATAATTATGTTACTAATAATATGTAACATTAATAATAATGATATTGATTATGATTATAATATTATTAATGATAATAATATTATTATTTTTACAATAATAAAAATTAATACAAATGTTAATAATGATATTAATAATAATAATAATAATAATAATAATAATAATAATAATAATAATATAACATTTATATGTTAACTTGTAATTAATTCAATATATTAATATTATATATAATATATAACATATCTTGAATATTTAATACTTATACATTTTGTATATTTATTACAATATACATATGATATTTATTATGTATAGAAATTATATGTGTGTGTGTGTATATATATATATATATATATATACATACATTTTTATTTACACACAAGAATCGTGAATCGTCGGTAACAATCGAAGTTAAATGAATTCTGTCGGAAATTTTCGAGTTGTCATAGTTGTGGTTTTGAGTCGTTAAACTCGTTCGGGTGAGACCCGTAGGATTCGTCGATTGCGTGTGTATTGTTGCTCGTGTATGAGTTTAACAATTAATTGCTTGTGTGTGCGTGTTATTTGGATTAGTGTGTACCGGGTGTTATATCACCATGTGAGTGTATGCGACGTGCAATCGCCTTATCGAGAGTGTTGTGTTTTGTTTAGTGTAGCCGCGAGAGGTTAACCAAGCGTGTAGTGATGAGACCATGTAGGGCGTAGTCCCATTGTTATGTTGAGTAGTATGGTGAAACCAATTAGGTCGTAGCCAGAGTGTATTTGTACGTTTGACGATATTAACATGCTATGATGTTTAGACATGTTAGTTGGTAGTTCGATTTTATTGGTGGTTTTGTGATGTGTGGTGAGTGTGGTAAGCTCTTGACGGCCACTCTCTTCTTCTAAGATTTTGGGTGTATGTGTGGTATGCCGTTCGAGAGGCATCTCCGTTAACCACGTTCGTGTGCGAGTAGAGTCATGGTGGTTGACTATCTTTATGTATGTAGGTAACCGGGTTAGTGGTTATGATGAAGTTAGAAGGGTGTAAGGCTTGGTGTTCCAAGCATTTCCTTAGTGATGAGTTGAAAGGTAAATAGGCTAGCTGTGCGACCTAGGTGGATAGTGACTAGCGGGTGTCGCTAGAAAGTCATGGGCGTTGAGCCGTAAGGTTCATTAGATTTGTGTGACTTCGAGTAGTCTGGTGACGTGTGACACCGGGAATAGACCCCGTGAGGGTCGAGTTTTTGAGACTCGGTGTTAGTAATTGGAGTTGGATAACACAACGTCAGGTGCCTCCTTATACCTGCTAGTGAAATGCTCCACTCCGATGGTGCGATTACTTTGTATTTGGGTACCGGCAAGAAACCCGAAGATATAACTGTGGTTTATTGTGGTGTTTAGCGGGCATTAACACTTAACTGATTTGAAATATCGACGTTCGAATAACTTGTTATAGGTCCGCGAAGAATCATTGAGTATGACCAACATCGAGACCGGTCATGTAGGTTGTGTAATGTCAGGATTTCGCGAAGTAATATCACCTTGGCGGTGGGTGTACGGGATTAGAATCCTAAGTGGGGGAGTAAGTACCGGAGATTTCGGAATAATCCCTATCTAATAGACGTGATGGGCGAACGGGTGTCGCTTACTTAGGAAGGAATACTTTGATGGTCTTCGGAGAAGTCCCAAGGGGACTTTGGAATAAATTGTGAAGGTATTTTCGCGACATGAGTCGAGATGGCAAAATTCCCGAATGGTGGATACGAGAGATTTTCGGAAAATGTCGGAATGATTCCCGAGTAGTCCATGATTGAAAGTCGTGATGACGATGATTGTCAGTGAATTGTTCTACTTTTAGGACGGTTGTGAAGTGTTTTGTAGGAGTTCAGATACTTGGTGTTGGAGCAAACGGTTGCGGTCGTTTTGTCTCGTGGGTTGATTACCCGACATCGTTGAAATGATGGAATGATAAGGCTATTGGAAGAATATTATGAAGTTTCACGGTGTACTTCCGAGTGAGTGGTGGAAGTTTTGGTTGAATGGAAGTGTGAAGTACGGTTGTTGTAATATGATGCGATAGTGTACGACGCGAAAATTTGGATGCGTGATTACTACATGTGTGACTCCTCGTTGGTGGAGGAAATGTTCAAGGGAGAAGTGCTTAACTTCTAGTATTTGGTGCGGATCACGAGGACGTGATCTAATCTAAGTGGAGGAGAGTTGTAAGACCCAAATATTTATTGTACATAGAGTATTTATGGTGTACATAAAGCGTGGGAAGCGTGAAACAAATTTGAAGCTGGCAGGCTGGTCTGACCTTTGTGCGCGCCGCGTAAGGCCAGGTGTGCGCGCCGTGCACCTCACCTGCGACAGATTTCCTGTTTTGTTTTAGTTAGAGTTAAATGAGGGGATTTTGTGTCTTTTCACTTGGGGATGGATTTGTAGCCTTATTATCAGACTTGGAGTCAATTTTGGATCATATTCACATCCACAAAAACACTCTCATCCATTCTTAGAGAGAGAGATTTCTAGAGAGAGATTTGGAGATTTGGGGAAGAAGGAGCTCGAATCGATCAAAAGCTCGAGTGTTAAAGTTGCTTATCTCGCTCTTAGCTACGTTGTAGTAGTATTGGTAAGTTCTAACTCCGAGTTTTCATAGTTTGATTAGTGTTCATAATTGGGGTTTTGAATTGTGTGTTCTTGAGTAAACCCACTAGTTGATAATTGGGTGAATGAGCTAGTAAATGGTGTTGATGACCATTATTGGTGGGTTTTGGGTTGGATGATGAAATTTATTAGTTTATAATCATGTTCAGGTGTTATTATTACTAGTTAACTTAGGTTATAAGTGATTAGTTGTGTAAGCTTGCAAAATTGGTGTTTTGACTTGAGACTAGGTCAAAATGGGTTTTGTGTCAAATAATGCAAGTAACGTGTTTTGATGATGAAACATTGAGTAAAATGTGGTGATAGAACATAATCACTAGTTGATTGTGATTATGGGTGTTTTGGGCGAGATTTGACTTAGTCAAATTGGAGGTAAGTGCTAATGGGTCGAAATTGCACTAAGTGTCACTTGGGTTGGTTTGTAAATCCACCCTAATTGTGTTGTTTGTGTTGTAATAATGGAATATGTACTTTCCATTGACGTGTTGCGGATTATTCGATCGCATTCATCAAGGCGTTAAGGTGAGTGGAATAATTATATATACGCGTATATAGTTTATTTGCTTGCGGAGCCTTGCGGGCTTGGGTTAGTGTTATCTGGGCGTGTGGATTCACTATAGTGTTATCCGGGCGTGTGGATTCACTACTCTTTTGTGCGATGGAGACCACATGTGCGTGAAGGGTGGTTCGGTAAATGCGGACGTCCACCTAGGGGGTTAGTGTACACTAACGGTCATTGTGCGAGTACCAGCAGTCATTGTGCGAGTACCGTTCCCTTGTGTGTGTGTGTCGATGGTTAATAATGTGCGTGAAGGGTGGTTCGGTAAGTGCGGACGTCCACTCTGGGGGGTTAGTTTATACTAACGGTCAATGTGCGAGTACCAACGGTCATTGTGCGAGTACCGTTCCCATGTATGTGATAATGGTTTACCATGGTTATGTGTTGTATTATTATTAGCATATTATATTGTATTAGTTATATGTTATTGATCGGGCTAGCTTGCGGTAATGGAGACTTTTAGCTTTATACTTTGCGATAGTATGCTAATTAGTTTGCTAGCGTGTATGCGGTAATTGTGTAAGTGATTGCAAGTAAGTAGGTTATATATGTATATCAGTATATGTATAATTATTGCATTCACTAAGCGTTTTACTTACCCTCTCGTTGTTTACCTTTTTATAGGCTCCGGCATGGACAAGGAAAACGGTATTCGTTTGGACTAGTGATCCCGCTTCGTTATGTTAGGAGAAGATTTTGGACGTTTAGCTTTTGAAGTTTGACCAAGATTTGGGTAGTTTAACCCCCAAACACCATGCTCAAAGTGTCGTTTGGAATTTAAACTAATGTGGTCGAAACTTATATTTTGTACGAAACTCGTAATTCTGCATATGTGGGCCCGTTTTTGTAAAACTTGTTTTATTATTGAAACGTGTTAGTTTTAACTATTATAATGTGATGTGAAAAGCGTTTCGTCTAAAAGTGTAGGGAAGTGGGAGATCTTTAATGCAAAATTGGAAAATTTGGACAGCGGGCTGTCACGCCTTGTGCGCGCCGCGTACATAAAGGGCTGCGCGCCGCGCACCCTTCTGTTATAAAAAAAAAATATTTTGCGTAATTGGTTGGATAACGGGTTGGGTCGTTACACATATCTAAGCCTTAGACCACGGGAATCTACCATAAAATCATTAACTTGCCCTTTGATCCTTTCTTTCCTCACGTTTTCGTAGGTTAATGCTTCATCTTGCGCTGCTCGGATACTATCGAATATTTGGGGTGATATCACCATGACTAAGCTCGTTACCTTAATTGGTTTGTGGCTCGACTTCCTATTAAGAGCATCCGCCACTACATTAGCCTTTCCGGGATGGTACAAAATTTCACAATCGTAATCTTTCACCAAGTCGAGCCCTCTCCTTTGCCTATCATTTAAATCTCTTTGATCGAACAAATACTTTAGGTTTTTATGATCGGTGTAGATGGAGAACTTTACACCATAAAGATAATGACGCCATATCTTCAAGGCTAAAACCACGACCGTTAACTCTAGATCATGGGTGGGATAACGTTTTTCATGTATTTTCAATTGTCGAGAAGCATAAGCTATGACTTCCCCTTTTTGCATTAGCACACATCCCAAACCTTTCTTAGAAGCATCACAATAAACCGTCATGTTCTCATTTCCTTCCGGTAAAACTAATATAGGAGCTTGAACAAGTTTCTCTTTAAGGAGTCGAAATGCTTGTTCTTGTTTTCTTCCCAATTCCATTGCACATTCTTACGGGTTAACTTTGTGAGTGGGGTGGCAATTCTAGAAAAATCTTGTATGAACCGTCGATAATACCCTGCTAAGCCTAGAAAAGTTATAACTTCGGTGGGAATCATAGGCGGTTCCCATCTCATTATCGCTTCAATCTTCGACGGATCAACACAAATACCCTTCTTATTAATGACATGTCCTAAAAATTGAACTTCACGAAGCCAAAAACTCACACTTAGAGAACTTAGCGAACAACTTTTCTCTCCTTAAAGTTTCTAACACTTGTGGTAAATGCACCGCATACTCCTCTTCCCCCTTAGAATATACTAAAATATCGTCAATGAATACAATTACAAACTTATCGAGCATCGGTCAACACACCCTATTCATTAAATCCACAAACGCGGCCGGAGCATTAGTTAACCCAAAAGGAATTACCATGAATTCATAATGACCATACCTAGTGCGAAAAGCCGTTTTAGGGATATCCTCTTCCTTTACCTTTAATTGATGATAACCCGACCTTAGATCTATATTTGAAAAGAAACATGCACCTTGTAATTGATCAAACAAGTCATCTATCCTCGGTAATGGATATTTATTCTTATTAGTGACTTTATTCAATTCACGATAATCGATACACATTCTCATTGTTCCATCCTTCTTTTTCACAAATAAAACCGGAGCTCCCCAAGGTGAGCTACTAGGACGTATAAAACCTTTATCTATCAATTCTTGTAGTTGAGTCATCATTTCCCTCATTTCCGACGGAGCTAGTCGATATGGTGCCTTGGCAATTGGCGTGGCTCTGGGAATCAACTCTATTTGAAACTCCACTTCTCGTTCGGGAGGAAGACCGGGCAATTCATCCGGAAACACATTCGGAAACTCATTAACTACCGATACATCATTTATCCCAAAAACCTTCTTTGAATCATCGATCACATGTGCCAGAAACGCACAACACCCATGGGACAAAAATCGTTTGGCTCTAGCATACGTACATATAGGAATAGCACGTCTAGCCCGTTCCCCATAAATCCAAATAACCTTTCCACTTGGTGCTTGAACTAATACAATTTTCTTTTGACATAATATTATTCCTTCATTGTCATCTAGCCAATCCATACCTACAATTACTTGAAATTCTCCCATATGCATGGGTATTAAATCTATAGCAAACATCTCATCATCCAAAATAATTTCACATCCCTTAATGACACTATATACCATAACAGTTTTATTGTCTGCTATCTCTACCTCTAGAGGATACTCTAACATATTTGGGGTCATGTCAAAATGTCTACAAAAAGAATAAGAAACAAATGACCGTGTAGCACCGGAATCAAACAAAACATGCGCAGATAAAGAGTTTACAATAAAGGTACCTGACACCACATTTTGGGATTCCTTCGCTTCGAGAGCGGTAATCTGATAGGCTTGGGCTCTTGGTCGGTTATCATTCGTCTTTGGTTCCGTTTTAACCTCCTTCTTAACACCACCACTTGCTAGATACTTTTTATATTCCGGGCATTCAGCTTGAAAATGACCCTTTTTAAAAACAGTAATAACACTGTTTCCCTTTCTTAGGACATTCGGCGGCTCTATGACCCGGTTTTCCACATGAGTAACAATCGGTAGTACCTACCTTACACTCGCCTGTATGATTTTTACCACATCTATTGCACGTTTTTTTACTTCTTTACCACTACCTTTCCCCGACACGAAACCCCCTTTTGACTTTTGTGGGGGGCGGAATTAAACTTACCTTTATTCGGGCTCATATTTTGCATCGACTTTGAATCTTGATCCAACTTTCGTTTAAACGTGGCTTTCTTCTTAAGTTCATGTTCCCTCACAAGAGCCTTGTTCATCATTTCAGCTAAGGTCTTATACGTACCCTTATCGATAAACTCACTTATTTCGGGATTTAATTTCTCATGATAGTGGTCCATCATTAACTTAGGACTTGAAACAAAATACGGGCAAAATCGAGACTTATCATTAAACTCGACATTGAACTCAGTTACGAATTTACTCCCATGTTCAATATTCATGAATTCGGACTTTAACCTACTAACTTCGGCGGGTGGAGCAAATTAATCCATAAACATTTCACGAAACTTTTCCCACAAAAAACTTGTATCACATTCCGTCCATGTGACTTAACTATAAAATTCCACCATTCATAACCACTGCCCTTCATTTGTTGTGCCGCCTAAATTACCTTTAGGTGTTCAGGACATTCACACAACATGAAAGTTTCTTCTATCTCATCGATCCATATTTGACTAACAATCGGATCAACTTTACCATGAAACTCCGGTGGATGAAAGTTTGAAAAATTTTTGAATTCAAAACGCTCATCCTTCTTTTTGGGACTTATACTTCCTCTTGTCTCACCCCACTCCCCCTTCTCCTCTTAACACGGGATTATTCGTCATAAGAGTCTTTAACTTTTCGTCTAATTGCTCGTTAGTCAACTTCTTTATCTTTTTTAGAAGAGCTGGGGTGTATCGCACTAAGGCTTGCCCTATTTGCCCAGAAAGATCATTTGCCATCATAATTTCATCATATTTAGATTGCGATTCTTCGACGGACTCTCTTGACGGGGTGTGGACATACTCATCGTCCTCTTCATTGCTTATATTAGGAGATACAATAGCCATTCTGAAATAATACATCCAACCCATTAGTTCAAACTCATGTGTCAACAATTGAGCATAACTTAAGTGACCGAAAGAATTTCCAACTCATTTCACCATGACCGTAGTAGATGTTCATGCGCACTATAATGATGTAATGGCGATGGCCGTTCATCATTACACCATTGTATTACACACTTGATCATTTATGACTCATGGTTAATGAGCATTAAACTTTTTGTTCAAATCATTCACAATCTCAGTACTACACTATTGGTCTCGTCAATAAACTCTTTCCTATGGAGCATGACATAACCCTTTAACTTATCTATCATGCATATCCTAAATCGCTTATCTTCTATCAACGATGGTTTAAGCCTAGATAATCACTATAGTGGATTATCCAAGTCCCTTAAACCATAGCTCTGATACCAGCTTTTAACGTCCTTAAACGATTTTTTTAGAGAAGGTGACCACCCAGCCCAGTGATAAGCCGCGGCGCAGCCATGCAAAGAAATATAAATCATTTTTTCAGCTCTCCTATTATCAAAATACGCCAAAGGCGCGGCGCAGTGAAGGGGCTCGCGGCGCGGCCCTGTGTTGTCGTTGGTATTGAACTTTAACTTGCTTTAAAAATCACAATTCCACCATTTCTTTCTCACCCAACACCATTTTTAACAACATGATACAAAAACAAACTTAGTTAAACAGTTTCTTACATCATCGAACATTACGAAAATCATTTAGTCATGAACGATACGTTTACACATCTTAAACATAACATTTGATCCCAAATCTCAAAAGAAACATAGTTTATGAGTACAAAAGTCTTAGCGTCGATAAGCGGTATTGAAAGGACCCGTTCATATACATTATAAACGATTCACAATAGTTGATTACATCGCGAGGTATTTGACCTCTATATGATACATTTTACAAACATTGCATTCGTTTTTAAAAGACAAACTTTCTTTACAACGAAAGTTGACGGCATGCACACCATTTCATAATACATCCAACTATAATTGGCTTAATAATAATCTTGATGAACTCAATAACTCGAATGCAACGTCTTTCAAAATATGCCATGAATGACTCCAAGTAATATCCTTAAAATGAGCTAATTCACAGCGGAAGATTTCTTTAATACCTGAGAATAAACATGCTTTAAAGTGTCAACCAAAAGGTTGGTGAGTTCATAGGTTTATCATAACAATCATTTCAATATATTAATAGACCACAAGATTTCCGTTTATAAATATATGTACACTCGCAAGTGTATAAAAGTATTCTATAAGTTGTAGGCACCCGGTAACAAGCCTTAACGTTCATGTTTTACCCTCTGAAGTACACCAGATCAGGTGTGTTTAAAATAACCTCGAAGTACTAAAGCATCCCATAGTCAGGATGGGGTTTGTCAGGCCCAATAGATCTATCTTTAGGATTCGCGCATACCGTACATAGACAAGTAGTTTAATGTTACCAAGCTAAGGGTATATTTCTGGTTTAAACCCACGTAGAATTAGTTTTAGTACTTGTGCCTATTTTGTAAAACATTTATAAATACAGCGCATGTATTCTCAGTCCCAAAAATATATATAAAAGGGAGCAAATGAAACTCACAATACTGTATTTCGTAGTAAAAATACATATAACGTCATTTAACAAGTGCAAGGTTGGCCTCGGATTCACGAACGTATCAATATTGAGATTCAATATTGCAGGAAAGTACGTAGACGCAACGGAGATGATAAACACTAGATTGACCTCACGAGCATACTCATGAACCATACCCATCACCTCCATAGCTATAACCCATAATTTCCTTAGCTTCGACTCATTCAAAAAAACTATTTTGAAATCACTCGGACAGTACTCCGTCGTAATATTTTATGTATACTAATAATATCTTGAAATAATACAGAGAAAATATATATATATATATATATATAAATATATATATATATACATATATATATATATATATATATATATATATATATATATATATATATATATATATATATATATATATATATATATATATATATATATATATAAATCGATTGAGAGAGTTTAGAGAAATATATTTTCAAGTTTATATGAAATAATGAAACCTATTGAATTCTATTTATAATAGATTTTTGAATTATTAAAATGAATTATTAAAGTATGAATTATTAAAGTGAATTATTAAAGTATGAATTATTAAAGTGAATTATTAAAGTATGAATTATTAAAGTGAATTATTAAAGTATGAATTATTAAAGTGAATTATTAAAGTATGAATTATTAAAGTGAATTATTAAAGTATGAATTATTAAAGTGAATTATTAAAGTATGAATTATTAAAGTGAATTATTAAAGTATGAATTATTAAAGTGAATTATTAAAGTTAAAGTAAAGTAAAAGTAAAAGTAAAGTAAAGGTATAGTTAAAGTATAGTAAAAGTATAAAAACTATGTATGTATAATACGCGTATAAATATATATAATATTAATTTAAATCATTATATATATTTAATGAAATAAAATATAAATATCGTTATATTTATTATACTGGTTAAGTAATGAGTTGTCAAAAGTGATTCTAGATATTTATAAAAGTTATATACGTTTTAATAATAAAGTTCTTTTTAAACTGAAAACGTCTTTGTACGTTTGAAAATAGATTAATAGAATATTATGGAAACCAATTCTCCACTAACTTTTGTCTAACTTTCGTAAATGACACTTTTTGTTTTTATTTATAAATAGCTTTACAAATTATTCTGAATATCGTTAAGAGGAATAGATTTTCTCAAATCATAGTGGACCTCTCAACAGAGACTTGTAATCATAATTCAATGTTTCTGATAATTCAATTATTTAATATATATTTTTTTTAATTTCGTGGAAAATCATATTGAAATAAATACGTTCGTGTAAAGTATTATACGTTTAATACTTTATTAATATTCTCAAGTTATAATATATATATATACATAACATATCTATTTATATATAACGGTTCGTGAATCGTCGGAATTTGGTCGAGGTTATAATGAATGTATGAACACAGTTTAAAATTCTTGAGATTTAACTTAACAAACTTTGCTTATCGTGTCGGAATAATATAAAGATTAAAGTTTAAATTTGGTCGGAAATTTCCGGGTCGTCACAGTACCTACCCGTTAAAGAAATTTCGTCCCCGAAATTTGATAGAGGTCGTCATGACTAACAATGAGAATGTTATTATAACGATTATAGAGTTTTATCATGTTCAAGAAGAATGGATAAAATAATTCGATTACTCGAAGCGTGTGAGTGAAGTTATCGTGAATGAAATAAGATAATAGTGATTCGTTGTATCTTTTAATGTCATCACGATTGATCTCCGAAAAGAAAATCTTTGTAATCTATATTGGATTTGATTATTCGGCGATTAAGGAAATTATGATCCTCTTCGAATTAATGCGATAATCCATTTTGATTTCTCTGTCGGATATTTCACTATAAATCCACCTCATTTGTTTTCTTACAACTCACACCTTCTCAACTCATATTTTAAAGTATTTGTCAATATTCTTCATCCAGTGCTGATTCTTGATATACTCCTCACTTTCATATCTGTCACTCTTCTTTTTCATCTGCCTCCGAAAAAATCTATTTACTTCTACTATACTCTTGGTTTTATAGTGTTTTTAGTTCTCCCGTGTCTTTATATTGCTATATGCATTGATATATACGGTTTGTGATTTCTGGGTTGTTGTTGGGTTTTATATCTTCCCTTATATTTCAAAGTCCTTGCTTCTTCTATAATCATTGTCATCCACAGTTAATGCTCTCTTCTATTTGCTATGATTTATACTCCCATTTCTAGTTCGGAGCTTTGTCCTTTCGTTTCTTCTTCTTGCGATTAAGCACCGCTTGTAATGGTCCAGAATTCGCAGATATAAATTTCGGAATGAACATTGTTAATGTTCTAAGAAGGAAATTGTAATGGCACGATCTTGACTTTTCAAATTACTAGAATACCTCGGATAAGGCCGAATCATCAAGAAATATTTTCTTGATATTTTAGAGGTTAAAGAGAATACAAGAGTCGTGTAACATAGAACATGATGACGTTATAATCTTTGAATCATCACGTTCCATTTAGAAACTCAGCATGACTTACTGTAATATAATCACGTTGATCAAGTGTCATTATATTATACTAGTTCATGCTTCAGTTCCCAACACTACTTCAAAAATATTCCTATTTTAAATTCGAAAGTTTCAGAATTTAGAAACTAAAATAGTTTCTTTTATGATGTAATACAGACAGCACGAAGAGGTAAATTATTTCAGATAAGAATAATTATGGAAATATCTTCAGAAATATGGAGGATATTTATAATGAAAGATACGATGATATCTTAAAATTTCTAATATCAGAGGATGATGAAGAATATTGTCCGTAAGGGTTTAGAGTCAGGAGCAAGGTATTCGATAATGACTTCAGCACACATGGAATCATTTGGATTCTTTGAAGGTAGATTTTGTCCTTGTGATTTATCCACAGCCTTCTTCATGGTTTGCTCAATCCGTATTTTTCAGTACCAAATCTTCTCTTTTTCTGAGCTTTGCTAACACACTACTCTTTATCATCAAAACTTTTTACTATTAAGGTCGTTTATAGTTTTTGCTGCTTCATCAGTATTTCGAGAACTAGTTCGCAGTTTAGGGTGTTTTTCAGAAACTTCACATTCAAAGTATATAAGTCCAGAAGATAGACACATATAATTGTTGGTGTAGACATGCTGCGAGATTTCAAAATACTGATTGCTAATTTTCGATGATTATAATGGTAATTCTCGTTACAAGATACATATGAGTAAATGATGGGGTTTTGATAAATATAAAGATTTTTCAGAAAATCAAAGATCAATGAAGTTGTTAATAAGTTTACTGCAAATGTGGCGAGATATGAAAGGTTCCCCGGTAATAATGATGAAAGGGTAATCATTATAATAAGGCTCATTCGATTGAACAATTGAAGTTGGTTTGCTGGAGCTGTGACAAAACCGTCTATTTTTAGAAGGGATTGAAAAGTTATTTTAGCTAGTAAATGTCAAAAGGTCTGACATGGATACATGTTAAATTATGACTTTAGTTTCAAGAGTTTTTCAGGTACGTAACTGTGGATAACATGTGGTTGGATCATCATCTTGATTGTTCATTATTTGAAGTGTCTTCAGGTATTTCGAAGAGTTTGAACACAGATTATAATCGTTAATATACATAAGATGTTCTAACACAGTTTTGAAGTTAAAGTATAGCTTTGAAAGATGTAAGAATCTAAGAGTGATGATACCGGTTATAACTTGAATTGAATTCGGCGATTTCAAAATCAGAATATGTAATTAGATTTTTGAATGAGTATGGTTGTTTTGATTTCTATAAAAGAATGTATATTGTTGTGAAAGTAGGGAGTATAATGGATGATCTGCTGAATCAGATTCGAAGAATGTAACATATTAATTGTGAATTTATATATCTCTCGGGTATTACCTACCCGTTAAAAAAATGTCACAATTAATATTTTGTACAAAAGAATTTTATTACAGTCTTTATGGAAATATATGTGTATATTTCTTCAGATGTAATATAGATTTAATGAGTTAATATTAAATTAAACTCACTTGATTTATGGTTAAGGCTAGGATAGATAATTTATAAACTTTAGAAATTACATAATCGTCGTAGAATGTTTTCCCAATGAAGTTATGAATCAATACTTCATCGTTGTGGTATTCCTTAGTATCTACAGGGCGTATGACGTCGATGCTCATGGGACAGATTGTGAAGTTGAGGTTTGCGATGCGGTTGTTGTTGGTGGTGGTAATGGTACTGTTGATGTTGTTGATGGCGGTACTTGTTATGTTGCTGGTGCTGCTGCTGGTGTTTGTAACCTTTGCACCATATTCTCCAAAGCCACTACCCGAGCGCGAAGCTCGTTGACTTCTTCTATTACACCTGGGTGATTGTCGGTTCGGACCAGCGGATAAATAAGATCTAGAATTTGGTGTAGTATATGGCGAGATACTCTGGAAATGAGAGAAAATGGTGTTTCGAACAGGTTCGCCGGTAAGTGCTTCAGGTTCATTGCCAAGAGGGCAATGTGGTGGATGGAAAGGATCACCTTCTTCTTGTCTCCAATGATTAAGGAGGCTACGAACCCATCCCCAATTCATCCAGAATAGATGATGGCTGATTGGTTGATCCATTCCAGTCACACTGCTTTCGGAGCTTGAGTGGGATTCCATTTCGGAATCTGAGGAACTTGAACTGATGACGAATTCCATTTCGGACGATTTGATAAAGGATTTTTCGATACGAAATGATTTTCCGGCTATCGGGTGGTATTCTAACTACATAGAATATCTATATATATAGATCAAAAGATTTCATAGATTACGGAGGAATTTACGGAATATGTCAGGCAAAGTTTACGGTAATAGATACGATAAGATATGATTTAGCAGATACGCTAAGATATGAATTTTGTCTATACACTATTCATGCAATCAATGCAGCAAGACGTGTCTAGACTAAGAATGATAAGCAGGTAATTTCCTAAGGATGGTAAATAGATGATTTCCGACTAAAAATGATAAACAAAACTTTTGACATGCAGACACGATCGAAGTCTAGACTCACTAATGCATCTTAACAACTATCAGTTAGACACACTAATGCAAGACCTGGTTCGCTAAGACCACCGCTCTGATACCAACTGAAAGGACCCGTTCATATACATTATAAACGATTCACAATAGTTGATTACATCGCGAAGTATTTGACCTCTATATGATACATTTTACAAACATTGCATTCGTTTTTAAAAGACAAACTTTCTTTACAACGAAAGTTGATGGCATGCACACCATTTCATAATACATCCAACTATAATTGGCTTAATAATAATCTTGATGAACTCAATAACTCGAATGCAACGTCTTTCAAAATATGCCATGAATGACTCCAAGTAATATCCTTAAAATGAGCTAATGCACAGCGGAAGATTTCTTTAATACCTGAGAATAAACATGCTTTAAAGTGTCAACCAAAAGGTTGGTGAGTTCATAGGTTTATCATAACAATCATTTCAATATATTAATAGACCACAAGATTTCCGTTTATAAATATATGTACACTCGCAAGTGTATAAAAGTATTCTATAAGTTGTAGGCACCCGGTAACAAGCCTTAACGTTCACGTTTTACCCTCTGAAGTACACCAGATCAGGTGTGTTTAAAATAACCTCGAAGTACTAAAGCATCCCATAGTCAGGATGGGGTTTGTCAAGCCCAATAGATCTATCTTTAGGATTCGCGCCTACCGTACATAGACAAGTAGTTTAATGTTACCAAGCTAAGGGTATATTTCTGGTTTAAACCCACGTAGAATTAGTTTTAGTACTTGTGCCTATTTCGTAAAACATTTATAAATACAGCGCATGTATTCTCAGTCCCAAAAATATATATAAAAGGGAGCAAATGAAACTCACAATACTGTATTTCGTAGTAAAAATACATATAACGTCATTTAACAAGTGCAAGGTTGGCCTCGGATTCACGAACGTATCAATATTGAGATTCAATATTGCAGGAAAGTACGTAGACGCAACGGAGATGATAAACACTAGATTGACCTCACGAGCATACTCATGAACCATACCCATCACCTCCATAGCTATAACCCATAATTTCCTTAGCTTCGACTCATTCAAAAAAACTATTTTGAAATCACTCGGACAGTACTCCGTCGTAATATTTTATGTATACTAATAATATCTTGAAATAATACAGAGAAAATATATATATATATATATATATATATATATATATATATATATATATATATATATATATATATATATATATATATATATATATATATATATATATATATATATATATATATATATATATATATATATATATATATCGATTGAGAGAGTTTAGAGAAATATATTTTCAAGATTATATGAAATAATGAAACCTATTGAATTCTATTTATAATAGATTTTTGAATTATTAAAGTGAATTATTAAAGTATGAATTATTAAAGTGAATTATTAAATTATGAATTATTAAAGTGAATTATTAAAGTATGAATTATTAAAGTGAATTATTAAAGTATGAATTATTAAAGTGAATTATTAAAGTATGAATGATTAAAGTGAATTATTAAAGTATGAATTATTAAAGTGAATTATTAAAGTATGAATTATTAAAGTGAATTATTAAAGTTAAAGTAAAGTAAAAGTAAAAGTAAAGTAAAGGTATAGTTAAAGTATAGTAAAAGTATAAAAACTATGTATGTATAATACGCGTATAAATATATATAATATTAATTTAAATCGTTATATATATTTAATGAAATAAAATATAAATATCGTTATATTTATTATACTGGTTAAGTAATGAGTTGTTAAAAGTGATTCTAGATATTTATAAAAGTTATATACGTTTTAATAATGAAGTTCTTTTTAAACTGAAAACGTCTTTGTACGTTTGAAAATAGATTAATAGAATATTATGGAAACCAATTCTCCACTAACTTTTGTCTAACTTTCGTAAATGACACTTTTTGTTTTTATTTATAAATAGCTTTACAAATTATTCTGAATATCGTTAAGAGGAATAGATTTTCCCAAATCATAGTGGACCTCTCAACAGAGACTTGTAATTATAATTCATTGTTTCTGATAATTCAATCATTTAATATATATATATTTTTAATTTCGTGGAAAATCATATTGAAACAAATACGTTCGTGTAAAGTATTATACGTTTAATAATTTATTAATATTCTCAAGTTATAATATATATATACATAACATATCTATTTATATATAACGGTTCGTGAATCGTCGGAATTTGGTCGAGGTTATAATGAATGTATGAACACAGTTTAAAATTCTTGAGATTTAACTTAACAAACTTTGCTTATCGTGTCGGAATAATATAAAGATTAAAGTTTAAATTTGGTCGGAAATTTCCGGGTCGTCACAGGTATCAATAGAGCTAGATTCAAAATAGGGACTTGCACGACCACTTACTATACGACCGATGCTCCGCTATCCTCAAATAGGCTCCTTACCTTCACGGTGTCCTTTCATTCCTATTAAAACATAAACATAACATAGGGGTAAGCTTTCATGCTTAGTGAGTTATAGGCGAATAAAAGAACGCATAACATTAAACATAAACAATACACCACTTAACCCTTCCAACCCGAAGGTTACCAACTTACTATCGGATCCGATTCCATTTATTACCATAGACACAACTTACTAAGGTCAACCTAGTAATTGTACCTAAGCTAAACATGACCATAGGCATACACATATGCCTAAGCTAACCTTATTGCAATGCATACATACATAGACATCCGAAGTGTCTAAGCTAAGTCATACCATAGACGAGATCATTAAGCAAGCTCAATGACCTTGCTTAAGCTAATCATCAACCATAGATACAATTATTAGGCATGCCTAATAATCCTATGTAAGCTAACCATCTAGTGCACTTAGTCGTCGCCCTCTTGCACGGATGCAATCCGGGAACACTAAGCCACTCTTGACCCGCCCAATTTACCCCCTATAAACTCACCTTGGTTAAACGAGATTTCTTGGTCGCTTGAAGTTCCTTTGTCTTGATTAGCACCTATACATGAGCTAATCCCGTCATTAACATAATTCAAACGAATTTACATCATTCAAATGCTTACAACACTTTCATATTCTTACACATTGGAACTTAATCTTTCTTAATCCCCTTTTTAACTTTCCATAATACATGAACATTCATAAAGTATCATTTTCCCTCAATACACAAGTTCTCTAATTTAATCCATACAATTAAGAACTTATCATTCTTAACAACAATTACTTATGACAATTTCAACAATTCAAAACATAAACTCTCTTTTCACAATTTAGCTAAATCTCATAATCATCTTCATTGAGACATTTCATCAAACACCTAGTGTGCATGACTTGATTCTAGACTACTAGCAACACCAAATTCACCATTTTCATTTCACAGATTCAAATAGCAAGTTCATACATGAACTTACATCCAAACATCAATTAAAATTCATTTTTAATCATACAAATGTGCACACTCACAATTATAATAACTTATAAACTTGAGATTCACATAAAAACACCCAATTTAGTGATACATAAGACTTAGAAGTTCATACATTGTCTTTGAGATTTATGAACCCTAATTGTGCACAAATGAAGAAGAGATTGAAAGATTGTAACTTGCTATGATGATCAAGGCACACTAGATTAAATGAATTTCTACTTGCATGTGCTTAATTCTTCCAATTGAGGATTTCTCCTCTCCTCTTGATGCTAGTCGACACACACACACACACACACTAGCTCTCTGGATTTATTTTTTTGCAACTGATATAAATTTCCAGCATTTTACAAGTTTTATTTAATTATCTTTGCCTTATTTGCACTTTCTACCCTCCCTACCAAAACCATAATATGGGAGGTCCTTAAACTAACTTTGCATCTTTAGTCCCTTTTTAACTTAACTAACAAATCTTAAATATTATCCATTACTTTTATACAAAATAACACTTACATAAAATGTAACAATAATAATTATAAAATATTACCTTAATTAGTTGGGGTGTTACATATTATTTGTCGGAATAGAAATCATACTTTATTTCGCAAGAAAAAAGGGAAAAGCCATATGACTAAACGAAATTCAAATCAAATCATTCGAATTTATATAAAAGCGATCGAGGAAGACATCTTTTGACTGGAATCAATGGCTTTTAAATTCAAAATCTTTCGATGATCATGGTCAATGGCTCATGCTGTTTCATGCTTTTCTGCTTCTTGTGATGTAATTCTATTCGTTGGCTTCTATGTATTTTGTATAGTTCATGGCATGCTCTCACATGACTTACAATCTTTTATGATTTAATAAAATTTTATTTTGCCTTTTAAAAAGAGTAACATAAAGTGAAGTGTCACCGTAAATTCAATAACATAACATGGAGGGGTCTCGTTGATAATACTTCCAAATAAGATAAATACAAGTATAATCATAGATACAGTTAAAGTAGTTTTATTTTGAATCATTACAAAATAAAGTATAAAATAGGCATATGCGACAAATACATCGTCACTGTATGTCACCATCTAGTCTAGTATCTATTGATAGTTTAATTTATTTCTTTCTTTATGAAAATATTTTTTTCGGTTAAACGGATACAAAATCTCAGTTTAAAATTTGAACTTCATTAGGATATGATAAGTATTTTTTTTTTTTTTATTTACTCAAATGTATCTAGTCAATAGTTTATCTCGTAAATTTTTTTCTATCCTTTCTGTAGGCACTCAATATATATGTTTATATATAGAGTTTTACGGTCCTTTATGTGACCTAACTAAGGCCACTTGTATATTATCAAATCATCATTCTAGAGTATTTTGAGACGAATTGTTTTTTTCTTGACGATGAATTGAAGTCAAAACAAAATACATTGTGATTTTGATATGAAGGTGACCATACATTATTGAAAGAAGATTTAAGTCACTATAATATTTTACTGGTTAGTGGTTACTACTACTAATAATAAAAAATAAAGATATATATGAGGTGTTTCTTGTACGTCATATTTAATATTTAATTTAATGCACCTCTTACCCATGTTTTTTCTCACCATGTACGTAGCTATCTTGATTTGAAGGCTTTATTGGACCACTCTACCTTCTTAATTGGTTTGGGGCTGAAACATATTTATATCTTCAACTATAAAGTACAATTAGAAATTAGTTTATAAATCACATTACTTTTACAGTTTTACTCTAATTGATGATCTTTTCAACTTCTTGAGTGCACTTTTTCTTTTTCATAAATAATTAAAACTCATATAGAAACAATATGGTTTTTCAAAAGAAAACACAGTCAACAGAAAATACAAAAGAAGAGGAGAAACAAAAAAGCTCGCACCTGAAAAATAAATATTTAAACAAAAACTATCTATAAGCGAGTCTCCACTAACAACCCGAAAAACTTTAATACAAAACTAAACAACGCTAAATTGAAAACTCTACGATAAAAACAAGAACCAACCAAAACGAACAACGTGAAATCAACAAGTTGAAAAGTAAAAGAAAAAACACGAGACAAATCCGACCTATCAACTTCTAGGTGCTGCCCTTTTCAACTTACAATTAACCGTCTCTTTCAAAGTGTTCTTCCTGGACATTCTCTATCTTGTAAGATAAGACATTGGCGGATCCATCACCCGAAACACTGTCCTCGGCCAAACGTGTCATCATTTCATCGAATGTCGCGAATGCCTACACGGACATATTACCTTTCCCGTTTGCCAATGAACCGTCGTTTATTCAATCATGAGAACCCATAAACAAGTTTTGAATTGCATCCCAATAATCAAAGTCATTGATTTGATCTTTAAGCTTATAAGTACCCGAAATAGAGGCTTCATTCACCTTTTTTCTTGACCTAAGATTAGCTTCACCATTTAAACTTTTTGGAACATCTTGAGTACACTTCTTACTCTGTTAATTGTAATAATTTATTTAGACATTGTTGTTAGAACTACTCTTTAGATTATTCGGAGGTATAGAAACGCCCACTTTCAACTTTTTCATGTCAAGAATTAAAATGATACGTTGTTTAACCTAATCTCATCCTTATATGAACTCTTGTACTGCTTTTATTTTTTATAATATGGGAAATTGGTGAAGATGCCCATATATCCTAAAGTTTTTTAACGATATGTCCATGATTTTTCGTAATTGTCCAGATACCCTGTACACACACTACGCGCGGTGCGTGTTGTCCCAGCGTGATGCTTGTTGCCGACAGGGGCAAAGCTTATTAGGGGAAGGAGGGGGCCCTCGCCCCTCCAAAAGTTTCAGTAAGTAACGGTATTTTGTAGCCCTTTGAGTTACGAACGTTTGTGCTTTTGAATCAACTAAATCGGAGTTCGTTTGAAGAAAAATATGACGAAAATGGTGAAGGCGCGCAAATTTTGTTTTCATCAACAATCTACTCCATTCTTTCATATCTCTTGTACAATTTTACCATGAAATCAATTTTAAAGCTAAAGTTTGAGAAGTTAACTTAGATAATGTACAATTATAATCGGTATTGTCATCTAAAATGTGTATAAATGTGCAATTTGCTGAAGTTAACGGTTTTTTTTTTATTTTTGGCTAAAAACATAGCACACATTAGACAAAATTTCGCCCCTCCAACCGCAACGTTCAAGCTCCGTCACTGGTTGCCAAGTATTTTCACTAGACAAACTATTTTACACGCAACACACACCTAATACAATTAACATGCACCGTGCGTGGAGTATGGAGCGTAGTGCATGTTCTGCAGGTAAATTTCAGATTTTCTGATATTTTTTAGATTTTTTACGATATCTTTTTCGGTAAGACTTTTGGAGTTTTTCTAGATTTTTTTCGGATAAGATTTTTACATAATAAATACAATGACCAAATTACACTTATTACTGTCACAAAAACTCTCAACTTTTTTACTCACTTGCACAAAAATAATATCTTTAAAAATGGATGATATGCCTACTTCGTTCAGTCCTTACCATAGAGGAATTCATGAAGGTGGTTGTTTTTCAAGAACATCTAACGCTAATTAAAGACATTCATTGTCTAGAGTACAATTGGTTTGAAGAGTTGTCTCTCCAATGAAACTAATGTGTCATAAGCAACGTCCTTCAAAGCAACACAATATCACAATTTGTGATCACAACACCCCGAATCTGACTCCGAGCAAGAGCAAGAGCAAGAGCAAACGACGTCGTCATCATCATCTATACCTTTCACGTCCTCGTCATCCTATAGAGTGTACATTTTTGATACACTTAATTAAATACGTGTATCTGAATTTTTTGAAGACTCATTAGAAAAGTCATTATTATTATTTTATTATTTCTTATTAAAACGCAAGAATATCATATTTTTGTAAAAGAAACATAACGCTGGCTAGTTATAGCTCAAAAAACCGAGGCAGAACACTTGAAGTAATCCAAAAACTCTAATCAATGAGCGAGGCCCATTATTAATATGCACATGTGTCAAAAAACAATGTTTAGGCGTAGTCTAAGTTTAGGCCCAAGTTTATTTATCTAATAACAGAAGGCCCAAATTCATTGCTTTAACAAGGGAAATTGTGGAATGTTGACAATTTGCATTGAAATGTTGGTCAACATATTGTAGAAAATTGATTGATAGCTTCGTAGTGTCTGATCTATTCGATTCGATTCATTTATTTGAATATAAATGATCTAAATGGATGATAACGGATATGGATATGAATAAAGATGATGAAAAAATTAGTGAATCAGATATGGATTTCAATTTATCATTCACGGATATATTAATTCATCACTCGAAAAACGTAACTATGTATAAATATATACATATTTACTTAAATACGTATAAATAAATACATATTTATTTAAATATATGCATATATACATTTATATATCCTTATACATGTACACTATAAATCATTAAAATGTTATCTTGAATTGTGAAGATATATTTATGTGAAAGTATAAAATTCATATATCTTACATATATTACATATATTTTGTCAAAAATATTCTGATAATTTCATTACATAATAGAAATATCTATAGAAAAACTTAACATCCAACGGATATCCATTAACCCGTTTAATCTATTTGATATGGATATTGATGGATAGATTATATTTAAATTGATATAGACACGAATATGGATTTAAAAACTTATATGAATATGAATTTGGGATCACTCGATCTATATTGGTGTAACACCCCGTATTTCCTCATACGTGTCCTAAGGTACGTATTTAATCTTTAGAACGTTTATACTTGTTTGCGTATGTGGCTAAATGTTTTGAGAATTTGGGTTTGGGAAGTTACTGTCAACTTGTCGCGTCTTGGAGGGCTATATCACGTAGGGGATCATCGCGGAACGTGACAAAGGTGAGTGAAACGTGACGTCATGTGAACCCATGATTTCTAATCAAATGTCGCGTTTGAGCTAAGTGTGTCGCGAGTGAGCTCATCGCGAAACGCGATGGGTAGTGCTGGAACGCGATGGCCAAAAAGTCCCCCCTCCTGATCACTATATCGCGTTTTAGTAGATTATGTCAAGTCCTGGTACACTATGTCGCGAAACGCGACCCACCTGCCGCGAAACGCGATGTATATCGCAGAAATGGACTTTTAAGTCCATTTTAAATGGCATCTTTTGGGGGTGTTTTAGTCTTTTCACTTATGGACAGTTTTAGATCTTCAAAACTGATGTAAGGGTTATCCTTAACCCATTCAACACTTTTACACCTACACACTCAAATTCTAGTGAGAGAGATGGAGTGTTAGTGAGAGAAAGCTTATTTTATGGAAGAAGAGGACCAAATCTTGCTTGAGCCCAAGTTTTAAAGTTGCTCTCTACGTCTCTAGCTACGTTGTGATAGTGTTGGTAAGTTTTAACTCCGAGTTTTGAGTTTAATTTGATTTATGGCTAGGGTTTGTTCATTTGAGACTTGTAAGACCCATTTGGGGGTTAAATGAGTGAATATGGGTTAAATTGATGTAAGGAAACCCTAATGGTTATAATCTAGGGTTTGGTCATGTAATTGATGTTTGTAAGTGTTAATTGTGTTGCAAATCACTAATACACTTGTGTGTTAGTGAAAGGTTGTTAATGGGTTCAAGTTTGACCAAATTGTCAGTCTAAGTGTTAAAATGGGTCAAATGGGTAATGGTTGACCTAGTTGTGTAAGATGGGTATGAAATACCCTAAGTTTGTGTTAGTTGGTGTTATTGGACTATAATCACTAGCTTTTAGTGATTTATGATGAGTCTTGGCCATTAATGGGCGATTTTGGTGTGATTGGGTCGTTTAATGCAATTTGGGTCATTAAATGCGCAAGAGTTGAGTGTTGGTGTCTAGTCCTACTAGTTTGTATGTTGATCACTTGATTGTGTACTTAATGTACTAGGTACCTTGCGTTGAAGCTTGCGGAGTTGTATAATCATCATCACCTAGGAGTTGAGGTGAGTGGGATATTTATGCATGTATGTATATAGTATATTTATTTGTATGCTATGGCATGATCCACGGAGGCGGAAGTGCCATAGTGTGTGTGAGTGTGCTATGATGTGAACCACGGAGCCGGTGGCATCATGGTACGTGTGTTGTGATGTGAACCACGGAGCCGGTAACATCAAAATGTGAACCACGGAGCCGGTAGCACTATAGAATGATGTGTGAACCACGGAGCCAGTATCGCCTCAACAAGAGTATGAGTCGAGTTGTGATGTGAACTACGGAGCCGGTAGCATCAAAGTGTGAACCAAGGAGCCGGTAGCACTATAAAATGAGGTGTGAACCACGGAGCCGGTAACACCGAAGTGTGAACCAAGGAGCCGGTAGCACTATAAAAGAGTATGACTCGAATGCGTAGTGACGTGAACTAAGGAGCCGGTAGCATCATAGCATTACGTATGGTGTGAACCACGGAGCCGGTAGCACCATGACGCGCGTATGGTTAACCATATAGTTTGTGTATGTATTGTAGTGTAGCATATTATATTTTGGAGTATATGCTATTGTTTATGCTTGTGATGACCCGGAAGTAAATGTATTAGAGTATGACTCGAATGTATATGTATATACTACGAGACGATGATTTATAGAAGTAAATGACCAAAACACTCGAAAGTTTAAGATACACTTTGAGTGATATAGTTTATTGATAAATTAAGACTATATTTTAACAAAGATACGAGTCACGAAACGTAAAGAGCCAGTTTTCTCAGCGTATGAATGGACATTCAAAAAACCGGAACCGGGACATAAGTCGCGTGATGACGTACGACTTATCGGAACAAAAATTACAAGTCAACTATGCACGTGAATTTAATATAATATATAATTAATTATATAAATTATATATTATAAATATAATTAATAAATATGTCGACAAGCGTAGGACAAAAACGATTGTGAGCTGGAAAAAGAGGCCATGCGATCGCATGGCCATTGTGCCTCAGGCCCATGCGATCGCATGGAGGGCTGGGACATTCCACATCTATAAATTTGATCGAATTCGCGATTTGTTTCTCACAATTCAATTCACTCTCATCTCTGTCTCTTTATATATACTTATATTATTATTATTATTATTATTATTATTATTATTATTATTATTATTATTATTATTATTATTATTATTATTAAGATTAATATTATTATTAATCTAATTATTATTAGTAATATTATATTATTAGTATTATACATAAAATACTACGACAAGGTTATGTCCAAACGATTTCAAAAATGGTTATCGAGTGAGTCAAAGCTAAGGAAAATATGGGATATAGCTAAGGAAATTATGGGTAATGTTCGGGGGTATATTTATGAATCAAATCTAGTATTTATCATCTTTGTTGCGTCTACGTACTTTCCTACAATATTGAATCACAATATTGATACGTGAGCATTCATATCTTATCTTTTGTATATTAATTGTGTATCCATGTCTAGTGCTCGAGTATATATATTTATGCATGCTTGTATGCTAAATTTTGTCGTTAAACAGTTTATAATAGATCACGAATTAAATACATATATTACTGGTAAAAGGTATATGATACACATGTTTTTGGAAAGCTGGCGAAAAATCAATAACTTTTCATTTAGATATCGAATAGTTTCGATGAACGGATTAAAAGATATGATCAACTGAATTATAATTGACGTTAATTGGAATTGCTTTTGAATCTGCAATTAATATTTAAACAACTTGTTTGTAAGATTGATAAATTGGATTTTTGAATATTACCAACCGAATAAATGAATCCTTATATAAGGTACGTCTCGTTTTGTTGAACAACTGTCAAAATTGACTTTTTGAAACGACTTTGGATAACTTTTGTATGTCGATCTTGAGCATTAGGATTGTGATACACTATGACCTGACCTAGCTTGATAAACATTTATTGACCAATATATGTTCTCTAGGTTGAGATCTACGGTTATTTGGTAATCCGAGTTTCGGTCACATTTTGGTGAACGACTTTATATGCTGCTAAGGTGAGTTTCATTTGCTCCCTTTTTAATTGCTTTTGCAATCTATATTTTGGGCTGAGAATACATGCACTTTATTTTAAACGCAATGGATACAAGTACATACTAAATTCTACACCGAGTTTGAACCGAAAATCCCTTAGCTTTGGTAACTAGTAACTGCTGGTTATAAGAACTGGTGGGCGCGAGTAGTTATATATGGATCCATAGGGCTTGATATCCCCGTCCGAGCTAGAGCAATAGCCTTTTAACGAACGTATGCTATTTGAGAAGCGTACACGTTGGTTTGCGTGTATTATTAAGATGATTATACAAAGGGTACAAATTATATATACGTTAAGTTTAGTTACAAGGGTGCTCAATTACGTAGAATCTTTTGATAAACGTTTCGGATGAAACAACTGAAATCTTGTGATCCACCTTTATATACAGATTATGCGAAACACTAAAACTATGAACTCACCAACCTTTGTGTTGACACTTGTTAGCATGTTTATTCTCAAGTTCCCTAGAAGTCTTCCGCTGTTTGCTTATATGTTAGACAAGATATGTGCATGGAGTCTTACATGGCATATTTATCAAGGAAACGTTGCATTCACCAAATCATCACCATGTATCTTATTTTGACTGCATTGTTAACGGAATTACTATTGTAAACTATTATTTACGGTGATTGTCTATATGTAGAAATTATCATATGTCGAAAACCTTTGATTTAAATATTCATTTATGGTGTGCCTTTTCAAAAGAATGCAATGTTTACAAAACGTATTATATAGAGGTCAAATACCTCGCAATGAAATCGATGAATGACGTGTTCGTCCATATGGATTTGGAGCGATCGTCACAATGCTAGTTGCGGTAATGGAGGCTATTAGCTTTATACTTGGAGTTCGTATGCTAATTATATTGCTAGCATGTTCGTGGTATGTGAGTAGGTGGTCGCAAGTAGGTATATTATATATGCATGTGTATACTTATTGCACTCACTAAGCGTTAGCTTACCCTTCTCGTTGTTTACTTTTTAGGTGCAGGAATGGAGAAAGGGAAGGGGTTGTTGGGCATTAGATATCCCATGTTGGTTCCTAGGTGAAGCTTTTGGAAGTCGGCCTATCGTTTTGGGTAGTTTAGCCCCAAACCATGCTCGTGTGTCGTTCGGGTTAAAACTATCATTTTAAGGTCGAACTTGTATTACTTTTGGTTAATGGCCTTCGTGCCAAGTATGTAAACTTTGGATTGTTGGATGTTTAAACGTTTTGTAAGAAACGGTTCATTTCATGTAACCATTTAAGCGGCGCGTTAATGGTTTATTATTTAAAAAAAAAATTGTCGGGTTGCATATGGGTTGGGTTGTTTCAAGTGGTATCAGAGCATGGTCTAAGGGATTTAGATGACTTGGGATAGGTGCCTAGACTTAGACTTTATTGTGTGTGCGTTTTATGAGGGACTTGTAGGATTTCGGGTCGAACCGGGTTTGGTTAGTTCCTAGGTTTAGGTGAACTAACCTTGCGCTAATTGTTTTGTGTCTATGTATATCATTGAGCAATATGGTCGTGGTACTAACGAGTGGATGCGGCGTGCTCGCGTATTAATGACTAGCTACCATTAATACGGGTGCAAATCGTGTCTAACGAGTGATGTAAGGCGATTGTTGAGCAAGATGAGGCGTTGTGGTGTGAGTGAATTTATATGCGTACGTGGTTTAATCGTTTTTGCATTCCTTAGAATGAAGACGGAAGATGGATATGGAACGGACGGGCCTACTCAAGAAGGGAACGATGAAATAACGTTAAGGATTGAGGCCGAGTTCGAACGCTATATCTCGATTTTCGCCGACAAGGTTAAACAAGTTGTCCGAGAGTCGTTCGAGGGACTAGTAACCGAGATGGTCCGAGACCAAGTGGCTAAGGTCGTAAGGGAAGAGTTTGAAAAGAGGTTCCTTAAACCTCAAGGTAGTGGTGATGAAGAAGTAATCGCAAGGTTAGAGTCACATGGCGCTCCTGGTAAGAGGGCGAGGAGTATGCCTGAGGGTGTAGGGAACGTGAAAAAGAGGAGTAAGGGAGGTTATGTACCTAGGTGCTATAATTGTGCAAAAAGGGGTCATTTGTCACGTGATTGCCCAAATACACCTTCTAACAACGACACATGTTTTAAGTGTCAAAAAGAGGGACACCGAAAGGCGGAGTGTCCCGAGATGTTTAATGATAAAGGTAAAAGTGTAGTGGAGAGCAGAGTAGCATGGTGAAGGGAGTGTCGGGATCCAGTATGTCAAAATGTTACAATTGTGGTCAAAAGGGACATAACTCTCGCGAGTGTCCGGCGGGCAAGACTGTATGTTTTTACTGTCGGAAGGAAGGGCACCAGAAGTTAGAGTGTCCCGAATTGGTTGTTAAACAGACTTGTAAGTTGAGAGATTTCGCGCCCACATGTTATAATTGTCTACAACGAGGTCATTTGGCACGGGATTGTGCGAGTATACCTTTAAGCACGATCAAGTGCTTTATTTTCCAGAAGTAGGGACACTGAAAGTCAGAGTGTTCTGAATCATTTGCCGATCGGGTTAAGATGTTAGAGCGCGAGTTTTCGATGGATAGTGAAGCGTGGAAGTCCAACGATGCTGCTTCAGGTACTTTCGTTTTCGATACAAAAATGCCTTATGATTATTTGTTGAGTGTCGATGGATTCGGGTATGTGTTAGAAGACTTAACTCTTGTTTCAAGATCTAACTAGTCTCGTATGAACGTGTATGTAATTAGTACCCATAAGGGTCCGGAGTTAGCGAACTCGGTGACGATTTGATTTGTTAGTGAGTTTAATGACGGTGCACCGGGGTGATGCTTGAGTCGTTGACTCGTGATAGTGTGACCTGGGTCGGGTGCATTGTGTTAATACATAGTATTATTATGGGTAGCATTCCTAATGGAATTACCCTACGATTGACGGTCGGATTGACGGATGAAGGGCGAAGGACTTAAGTTTCTAAGCCTTCCTAGGGTGGAGTGAGGGGTTTGGTTTTACCAACCTATACAAACGGGCTTTATTGTTGGGTTGATAACGTGTGTTTGTTATAGTGTCGGAATTTGAAGAACCGTAAGGTTCATAGGTTGGTTATAATAGAAGTCATTTAGTCGTAAGACTGGTAGCACGGGATGAATGGAACAATTGTAACATCCCACACCTTGATACGCCCAAAATATGACCCAATTTTTTTTTCTGGACTAGTACATCTGGACGGCGTCCAGTACTGAAGGCCTGGACGGCGTCCAGTCTTTTGTGACGGCGTCCCAATGAACTACCAATTACTGATTTGGGTGTCCCACTTACGTGAGCGGAAAACCCGCTTCCCGACACTTTTAAATGAAAACCTTTTCACAACATGTCATAATAAGTTAAACTAAGAGGTTTCCACAACAAAATCAAGTTTTACAACATCGGGCCCACATCGACCGTTTTACGAGTTTCGTGCAAAAATACAAGTTTCGACCGTTCTAGTCTAATTTCCTAACGACACTAAAGCATAGTGTTTGGGTTAAACTACCCAATTTTTGGCCGAACTTCCAAAAAGCTAAACCCTCAAGTGCCACTACTATTCCAAACGAATACCTTTGCACTTGTCCACGCCGGAGCCTAAAAACGTAAACAACGAGAGGGTAAGCTAAAGCTTGGTGAATGAAATAATTATACATATACATATATAACCTACTTACTTGCAATCACTTACACAATACCGCATACAAACTAGCAATTCAACAACTATGCAAACAATATGCTTAAACCAAAATCCGCAATTCATAATAAGCTAGCGACACTAATAGCACATAGTTCACAATTCAATATGCTAAGACAAAATTCATACAACCATGGTTAACCAATCGTACAAGGGAACGGTACTCATAAAAGACCGTCAGAGTTCATAACATCCATTAGTGTCACTTAATCACCGCGTGATCACTAATCCCCTGGGTGATGTCTTGAACACCGCGACTAACTCACCCCCATGACAATGTGACGTCTTGAACACCGCGACGATTCCACATGTCAATCACAACAATGAGTAGTGCCTTGAACACTGCGGCAATTCCACTCCCATGACAATGTGGTGTCTTAAACACCGCGACAATGCCACATGTCAATCAAACCAATGAGTGGTGTCCTAAACACCGCGACAATACCACTCGTTACTTAGAATGTGGTGTCTTGAACACCGCGACAATGCCACATTCATACTACACAAATAAATACATTATATACGTACACGCATAATTATTCCACTCACCTTACGTCTTCGGTGAATTGATAAACCAAGTTCGCAACTTTAAGGTAACGTACCTACTATATTATGCACATATATCAAACATTCATCCAAGTTGGTCAACCAACTTATTCGCCATACAATTGCCATTTGGCCCATAGTGCAAACGTGACCCATTTGCACCATTCATTCTAACACTAGGTCGGGATTTTGTCAAACCCTTACTAACAATTCGATTATGGTCTTAATACACCTTTTAACACAAGGTTATCACACTTTCGCACCCATTAACCCACCTAGGTCATCAAAGACTCATTTGACCTATTTCAAGGTTAACACACTCATTTGGGTCACTATCATACCCAAGTACACCCATTCACTTTAAACACTAAGTGTGCTAGTGATTTACTAACATTTAAGACCCATAAACACAATTTAACATTTCAAAACCCTAGGTTAGTCATCTTTGAGTACTCATGCCCCAAACTTATCCAAAACCCCCAAATCACTAACAAATGGGTTTTATGTCCATCTCTAACCCAAACCCTAACCCTTAAACAATTAAAACAATGGAATCAAGGTTAAGACTTACCACTACAACCAAAATGTAGCTAGGGACTAGATGAACCACTTTAGAACTCGCACTTAGACCCGATTCGACCTTCTTCTTCCTTGATTTGAGCTCTCTCACTCTAGAAACCCTTTTCTCTCTCTAAATTGAATTGGAAGTGGTGTGGTTGTTGGAGATGGAGTAAATGGTGCTCCAAAACTGATCTAGAGCCTTAAATTCATCCACGAAGTGAAATTACCAAAATACCCATTTTAAATATCTAAAAACAAAACAGCTGGCCAGCCAGTTAATCTGGACGGCTTCCAGATTTCAGGACGGCGTCCAGTCCTTCACATTGGGACGGCGTCCCATCTGTTTGGACGGCGTCCCACACTACTGGAAAACAGGATCTTACAACTCTCCCCCATTGAACCGGATTGCGACCTCGCGATCCAAGCCGCATGACAAGCAGGAAGGTACACCAACACAAACTCTTCAGATTCCCACGTAAACTCGGAACCTATACTTCGACGCCATTGAACTTTAAAAGTTCTCACCTCTTTATTTCTCAACGTTTTCACTTTTTCATCAAGTATAGCAATCAGCTCCTCAACATACTCTAACTTATTGTTTAGCTCAATCTCGTCTAGTGACACCCATGAAGAATCATCCTTAAGACACTTACGGAGATGGGAAACATGAAATGTATTATGGATCCCCGCAAGCTCTTCGGGTAACTCCAAACGATACGCAACTTCACCAACGCGAGATAAAATCTTGAATGACCCAATAAACCGAGGAGCTAACTTCCCTCATTTTCAAAACCGAATAACACCCTTCCATGGCGAAACTTTGAGCATCACCATGTCACCCTCTTGAAACTCAATCGGTCGCCTTCGTTTGTCGGCATACGCTTTTTTTCTATCTTGAGCCATCTTCAAATGAGCCCGAATCATATCAATCTTGCTATTCGTCTTTAAAACCAAATCGGTACTCCCGATTTCTCTTTGACCCACTTCAACCCAACAAATCGGGGTTCGACATCTACGCCCATAAAGCACCTCGTAAGGTGGCATCCCGATACTAGTATGATAACTATTATTGTACGAGAATTCTACCAATGGTAAGTGCTCATCCTAACTACTGCCGAAATCAATAATGCACGCCCGTAACATATCCTCCAATGTTTGATTCGTACGTTCGGTTTGACAGTCCGTTTGAGGATGATACGCCGTGCTCAATTTCAATTGTGTACCCATATGTTCATGAAACTTCTCCCAAAACCGAGATGTGAAACGGGTATCTCTATCCGAAATAATAGATATAGAAACCCCGTGTCTCGATATCACCTCCTTGATAAATAACTAAGACAAAGCCTCCGATGATATCGCTTCCCGAATGGGAAGAAACAAGGCACTTTTCGTCAATTGATCAACTATTACCCAAGTCGAGTCAAATTGGGTTCTCGCCGTCTTTGGTAACTTTGTGATGAAATCCATGGTAATGTGCTCCCATTTCCATTTCGGGATTTCTAAAGGTTGTAATGTACCATACGGCTTTTGGTGCTCGACCTTAACTTACAAACACGTGACACATTGTTCAACATACTTTATAACATCACGTTTCATGCCCGGCCACCAATACTCTTTCTTCAAATCAAGATACATTTTTGTCGCGCCCGGATGAATGGAATACTTTGACTTATGTGCTTCATCAAGTAGCACTCGTCGGAGATCTCCCATCCTAGGCACCTACACCCTTCCTTGAAAAGATAACAAACCATGCGAACCTAAGGTAATAGACTCCGTTTGGCCCACGATTCGTTCCTCATGTTTGTTGTTAACAAAAGCTTCAATTTGTATCTCGCCAAGCTTCACAAGAAAATCGTTAGTAATAATCATGTGTAACGATCCTACTCGTATCGTCGGATGTTGACTCTTCCGACTTAACGCATCCGCAACCATATTCGCCTTACCCGGATGATAAAGTATTTCACAATCATAGTCTTTCACCACATCCATCCATCTACGTTGACGATAATTCAAATCTCGTTGATCAAAAAGATGTTTCAAACTTTTATGATCCGAATAAATCGTACATTTGACACCGTACAAGTAATGGCGCCAAATTTTCAACGCATGAACCGCCGCCGCCAACTCAAAATCATGAGTCGGATATCTCGTTTCATGTTCCTTCAATTGTCGAGAGGCATACGCAATGACCTTACCTTGTTGCATTAGAACACAACCGATCCCATTTAAAGAAGCATCACAATAAACCATCATGTCTTCTACACCTTCCGGCAACACTAAAACCAGAGCTTGACATAACTTCTCTTTTAACAATTGGAAAGCAATTTCTTGCTCATTTTCCCAATTAAATCTCGCGTTCTTTCTCGTTAACTTTGTCAAAGGAGAAGCGATTTTGGAAAAGTCTTGGATAAACCGACGATAATAATCGGCCAATCCGAGAAAACTTCAGATTTTTGTAGCCGTAGTCGGTCGTCTCCAACTCTTTACCGTCTCAATCTTCCCCGGATCTACTTGAATACCATCTTTTTTCACTATATGGCCAAGGAATTGAACTTCCCTTAGCCAAAATTCACATTTGAAGAATTTTGTATACAACTTCTCCTTCCGCAACTTCTTCAACACACCACGCAAATGATGTCAATGTTCCTTCATACTCTTCGAATAGACAAGTATGTCATCAATGAACACAATCACCGACTTGTCCAACATAGGTTGGCACACTCGGTTCATAAGATCCATGAATGCCGCCGGTGCATTTGTAAGACCAAAAGTCATAACTACGAATTCAAAATGCTCGTAATGCGTTCGAAAAGCCGTTTTCTTGAAATCTTCCTCACGGACCCGCATTTGGTGATAGCCGGACCGTAGGTCAATTTTAGAGAAATACGTTGCACCTTGGAGTTGTTCAAACAAATTGTCAATCCTAGGTAATGGATAACGATTCTTGATCGTCACTTTATTCAACTCCCGATAATCGATGCACATTCTCATACTACCATCCTTCTTCTTTACGAATAATACCGGAGCGCCCCATGGCGAAGCACTCGGTCGAATAAAACCCTTCTCAAGCAACTCTTGGGTTTGATTTAACAACTCTTGCATTTTTGTTGGTGCTAAACGATAAGGAGTTTTAGCAATGGGGGTAGCCCCCGGAACCAACTCAATGCGAAATTCAACTTGTCTCTCCCCGGAACACCCGATAACTCATCCGGAAAAACGTCTTCAAATTCACTTACCACCGGAATTTCAAGAATGGATGGTGGCTCATCACGAGTATCATCAACATGGGCAAAAAAAGCCATGCCACCACTGACAAGGAGACGACGTGCCTGTGCATAAGTGCATATCGGCACAAGTCTTCTTCGCTTATCGCCATAAATAATTAACTCTCCCCCACTTGGGGTCTTTACACGAATGAACTTTTCATGGCATGCAATATCGGCTCTATAACGATCGAGCCAATCCATACCAACGACAATATCAAAATCACCCAAAGTCATCGGAATGAGATCGATTTCAAAAGTTTCGGTACCAAACACAACATTACAATTTTTACAAACATCAACCCCTAGCACCGTTTTACCATCCGCTATTTCGACTTCTACCGGATGACTTAACTTAGCTAGCGGTTTATTCAACTTAGACACAAATCTTGGAGACACAAACAACAAGTTAGCACCACTATCAAAAAGTATACGTGCCGGACTAGAGTTAACCATGAAAGTACCTGAGACGACTTCATTGGATTGTTTGGCTTCTTCATTCGTCATCAAGTAGTTGCGACCCCTAGCCGTACCCGCCGCTTTCTCTAATTTCTTAACATGATCATTGTTCAAATTGGGACATTCCGACCTCTTGTGCCCTTCTTTACCACAATTATAACAAGTGAGTTTGGTTGTAGAAGGAGGGTTGGTGCAATCACGGGCCATATGCCCCTTCCGTCCACAATTGTGACAAGAATAACGGAACTCTCCGGGAACACTTTTCTTCACACTACCGACACTCTCGGTTGCACCCCTACCCTTCTTGTTCGAATGACTTGTAGCTTCGAACTTCCTCTTGCCAAAAGTAAAGCCACTCTTTCTCAACACGAGCGCCTCAAAACCTTTGGCCATATTGAACAACTCATCGAAGCTTTTCACCACGTTTACACTAATCTTTTCTTGATAACTATCATTCAAGATTCGATAGAAGTCTTCCTTCAACAATTTATCATTCCCGACATACTCCGGGCAAAATTGGGTCTTGGACAAGAAGACGGATTTGAGAGTGTTCAAATCCATCGACCCTTGCCTCAAGGAACGTAACTCGTCCTTAAGCCTAGTAAGATCGGCCGAAGTTCAGTACTCGTCAAAAAATTCCACCTTGAATTCATCCCAAGTGAATTCCATGCATTGTTCTTCACCATAAACTTGGATTTTCGCGTCCCACCACAACTTGGCATCGCCCCTCAACATACTACACCCGTACCTTGTCTTCTTATCGAGAGTGGCTTTACTTTCAAAAGCCCCCTCCATATCGGAGATCCAACGGGCACTCTTAAGAGGGTCTCGTTCACTTTCAAAAGTGGGAGGTTGAGAATCCTTGAAATTCTTATAGAAAAAGTCCCGTCTTCCCACATTATCTTCGTGACAAACGGCCTTAATTTGCTCCTTTACTACATTGACTAGTTGCTCGTCAATCGTATCTAGGAACATCTTCTTGACATCTTCGAGAAACTCCGCCTTTTGACGTTTAAAGATGGCCTCAACCTTGGCCGTGAATTCGGAGTCCTCACTCGTACCCCCATTATCGGTGTCGTGTCCGTTTCTCATCTTCATTATATAAAACGGAATAGGTTAAACAATGAAACAAAAGGACATAACACGTATATATATATACACATATACACCGCAACACCTCATCTTGCTCAACAATCATCGTACATCGCTTGTTTGACATGAATTGCACCCGTAATAATGGTATCTAGTCATTATTACGTGAGCACTTCGCATTAACTCACTAGTACAACGTCTATCTCGCTTGATGATTGCAAATACAACACAAAACACTTAGCGCAAGGTTAGATCACATAACCCTAAGCACCAACAAATCCCCGATCTGACCCGAAGTCCTACAAGTCCCGCATAAAGCGCACACACAATAAAGTCTAAGTCTAGGCACCTATCTCAAGTTGCCTAAATCCCTTAGACCATGCTCTGATACCATTTGTAACATCCCAAACCTTGATACGCCCAGAATATGACCAAAAAAAAAAAATTTCTGGACTAGTATATCTGGACGGTATCCAGTACTGAAGGCCTGGACGGCGTCCAGCCTTTTGGGACGGCGTCCCAATGAACTACCAGTTACTAATTTGGGTGTCCTACTTACGTGAGCGGAAAACCCGCTTCCCGACACTTTTAAATGAAAACCTTTTCACAACATGTCATAATAAGTTAAACTAAGAGGTTTTCACAACAAAATCAAGTTTTACAACATCGGGCCCACATCGGCCATTTTACGAGTTTCGTGCAAAAAATACAAGTTTCGAGCGTTCTAGTTTAATTTCCAAACGACACTAGAGCATGGTATTTGGGGTTAAACTACCCAATTCTTGGCCGAACTTCCAAAAAGCTAAACCCTCAAGTGCCACTACTATTCCAAACGAATACCTTTGCCCTTGTCCACGCCGGAGCCTAAAAAGGTAAACAACGAGAGGGTAAGCTAAAGCTTAGTAAATGCAATAATTATACATATACATATATAACCTACTTACTTGCAATCACTTACATAATACCGCATACAAACTAGAAATTAGACAACTAAGAAAACAATAAGCATAAACCAAGATCCGCAATTCACAATAAGCTAGCGACACCAATAGCACATAGTTCACAATTCAATATGCTAAGACAAAATTCATACAACCATGGTTAACCAATCGTACAAGGGAACGGTACTCATAAAAGACCGTCGGAGTTCATTACATCCATTAGTGTCACTTAATCACCGCGTGATCACTAATCCCCCGAGTGATGTCTTGAACACCGCGACTAACTCACCCCCATGACAATGTGGTGTCTTGAACACCGCGACGATTCCACATGTCAATCACAACAATGAGTGGTGCCTTGAACACTGCGGCAATTCCACTCCCATGACAATGTGGTGTCTTAAACACCGCGATAATGCCACATGTCAATCAAACCAATGAGTGGTGTCTTAAACACCGCGACAATACCACTCGTTACTTAGAATGTGGTGTCTTGAACACCGCGACAATGCCACATTCATACTACACAAATAAATACATTATATACGTACACGCATAATTATTCCACTCACCTTACGTCTTCGGTGAATTGATAAACCAAGCTCGCAACTTCAAGGGAACGTACCTATTACATTATGCACATATATCAAACATTCATCCAAGTTGGTCAACCAACTTATTCGCCATACAAGTGCCATTTGGCCCATAGTGCAAACGTGATCCATTTGCACCATTCATTCTAACACTAGGTCGTGAAATGTCTCGTTCTTATTGATTAAAAAACGTTCCATATTAATTGATTTCGTTGCGAGGTTTTGACCTCTATATGAGACGTTTTTCAAAGACTGCATTCATTTTTAAAACAAACCATAACCTTTATTTCATAAATAAAGGTTTAAAAAGCTTTACGTAGATTATCAAATAATGATAATCTAAAATATCCTGTTTACACACGACCATTACATAATGGTTTACAATACAAATATGTTACATCGAAATCAGTTTCTTGAATGCAGTTTTTACACAATATCATACAAACATGGACTCCAAATCTTGTCCTTATTTTAGTATGCAACAGCGGAAGCTCTTAGTATTCACCTGAGAATAAACATGCTTTAAACGTCAACAAAAATGTTGGTGAGTTATAGGTTTAACCTATATATATCAAATCGTAACAATAGACCACAAGATTTCATATTTCAATACACATCCCATACATAGAGATAAAAATCATTCATATGGTGAACACATGGTAACCGAAATTAACAAGATGCATATATAAGAATATCCCCATCATTCCGGGATACTCTTCGGATATGATATAAATTTTGAAGTACTAAAGCATCCGGTACTTTGGATGGGGTTTGTTAGGCCCAATAGATCTATCTTTAGGATTCGCGTCAATTAGGGTGTCTGTTCCCTAATTCTTAGATTACCAGACTTAATAAAAAGGGGCATATTCGATTTAGATAATTCAACCATAGAATGTAGTTTCACGTACTTGTGTCTATTTTGTAAATCATTTATAAAACCTGCATGTATTCTCATCCCAAAAATATTAGATTTTAAATGTGGGACTATAACTCACTTTCACAGATTTTTACTTCGTCGGGAAGTAAGACTTGGCTACTGGTTGATTCACGAACCTATAACAATATATACATATATATCAAAGTATGTTAAAAATATATTTACAACACTTTTAATATATTTTGATGTTTTAAGTTTATTAAGTCAGCTGTCCTCGTTAGTAACCTACAACTAGTTGTCCACAGTTAGATGTACAGAAATAAATCGATAAATATTATCTTGAATCAATCCATGACCCATTGTATACGTATCTCAGTATTGATCACAACTCAAACTATATATATATTTTGGAATCAACCTCAACCCTGTATAGCTAACTCCAACATTCACATATAGAGTGTCTATGGTTGTTCCGAAATATATATAGATGTATCGACATGATAGGTCGAAACATTGTATACGTGTCTATGGTATCTCAAGATTACATAATATACAATACAAGTTGATTAAGTTATAGTTGGAATAGATTTGTTACCAATTTTCACGTAGCTAAAATGAGAAAAATTATCCAATCTTGTTTTACCCATAACTTCTTCATTTTAAATCCGTTTTGAGTGAATCAAATTGCTATGGTTTCATATTGAACTCTATTTTATGAATCTAAATAGAAAAACTATAGGTTTATAGTCGAAAAAATAAGTTACAAGTCATTTTTGTAAAGGTAGTCATTTCAGTCGAAAGAACGACGTCTAGATGACCATTTTAGAAAACATACTTCCACTTTGAGTTTAACCATAATTTTTGGATATAGTTTCATGTTCATAATAAAAATAATTTTCCCAGAATAAAAACTTTTAAATCAAAGTTTATCATAGTTTTTAATTAACTAACCCAAAACAGCCCGCGGTGTTACTACGACGGCGTAAATCCGGTTTTACGGTGTTTTTCGTGTTTCCAGATTTTAAATCATTAAGTTAGCATATCATATAGATATAGAACATGTGTTTAGTTGATTTTAAAAGTCAAGTTAGAAGGATTAACTTTTATTTGCGAATAAATTTAGAATTAACTAAACTATGTTCTAGTGATTACAAGTTTAAACCTTTGAATAAGATAGCTTTATATGTATGAATCGAATGATGTTATGACCATTATTACTGCCTCAAGTTCCTTGGATAAACCTACTGGAAATGAGAAAAATAGATCTAGCTTCAAAGGATCCTTGGATGGCTTGAAAGTTCTTGAAGCAGAATCATGACACGAAAACAATTTCAAGTAAGATTTCCACTCGAAATAAGATTGTTATAGTTATAGAAATTGAATTAAAGTTTGAATATGATTATTACCTTGTATTAGAAAGATAACCTACTGTAAGTAACAAAGGTTTCTTGATCTTGGATGATTACTTGGAATGGATTTAGAAAACTTGGAAGTAAACTTGCAATCTTGGAAGTATTCTTGATTTTATGAAACTAGAACTTTTGGAATTTATGAAGAACAATTAGAACTTGAAGATAGAACTTGAGAGAGATTAATTAGATGAAGAAAATTGAAGAATGAAAGTGTTTGTAGGTATTTTTGGTCGTTGGTGTATGGATTAGATATAAAGGATATGTAATTTTATTTTCATGTAAATAAGTCATGAATGATTACTCATATTTTTGTAATTTTATGAGATATTTCATGCTAGTTGCCAAATAATGGTTCCCACATGTGTTAGGTGAATTACATGGGCTGCTAAGAGCTGATCATTGGAGTGTATATACCAATAGTACATACATCTAAAATCTGTGTATTGTACGAGTACGAATACGGGTGCATACGAGTAGAATTGTTGATGAAACTGAACGAGGATGTAATTATAAGCATTTTTGTTAAGTAGAAGTATTTTGATAAGTGTCTTGAAGTCTTTCAAAAGTGTATGAATACATATTAAAACACTACATGTATATACATTTTAAGTGAGTCGTTAAGTCATCGTTAGTCGTTACATGTAAATGTTGTTTTGAAACCTTTAGGTTAACGATCTTGTTGAATGTTGTTAACCCATTATTTATTATAACAAATGAGGTGTTAAATTGTTATATTATCATGATATTATGATATATAATATATCTTAGTATGATATATATAGAGTTAAATGTCGTTACAACGATAATCGTTACATATATGTCTCGTTTCGAAATCATTAAGTTAGTAGTCTTATTTTTACATATGTATTTCATTGTTAATACACTTAATAATATATTTACTTATCATTTAACATAATTAACCAAGTGTATCAATATCTTAATATGATTCATATGTACCTAGTAAGACGTTGTTATAACGATAATCGTTATATATATCGTTTTCGAGTTTCTTAAATTAATAGTCTCATTTTTATGTATATAACTCATTGTTAAAATACCTAATGAGATACATACTTATAATAAAATCATGTTAACTATATATATAACCATATATATGTCATCGTATTATTTTTACAAGTTTTAACGTTCGTGAATCACCGGTCAACTTGGGTGGTCAATTGTCTATATGAAACCTATTTCAATTAATCAAGTCTTAACAAGTTTGATTGCTTAACATGTTGGAAACACTTAATCATGTAAATAACAATTTCATTTAATATATATATAAACATGGAAAAGTTCGGGTCACTACAGTACCTACCAGTTAAATAAATTTCGTCCCGAAATTTTAAGCAGTTGGAGGTGTTGACGTATCTTCTGGAAATAAATGCGGGTATTTCTTCTTCATCTGATCTTCATGCTCCCAGGTAAACTCGGGTCCTCTACGAGCATTCCATCGAACCTTAACAATAGGTATCTTGTTTTGTTTAAGTCTCTTAACCTCACGATCCATTATTTCGACGGGTTCTTCAATGAATTGAAGTTTTTCATTGATTTGGATTTCGTCCAACGGAATAGTGAGATCTTATTTAGCAAAACATTTCTTCAAATTTGAGACGTGGAAAGTGTTATGTACAGCCGCGAGTTGTTGAGGTAGCTCCAGTTGGTAAGCTACTGGTCCGACACGATCTATAATCTTGAATGGTCCAATGTACCTTGGATTTAGTTTCCCCCGTTTACCAAATCGAACAACGCCTTTCCAAGGTGAAACCTTAAGCATGACCATTTCTCCAATTTCAAACTCTATATCTTTTCTTTTACTGTCCGCGTAGCTCTTTTGTCGACTCTGGGCGGTTTTCAATCTTTGTTGAATTTGGATGATTTTCTCGGTAGTTTCTTGTATTATCTCCGGACCCGTAATCTGTCTATCCCCCACTTCACTCCAATAAATCGGAGACCTGCACTTTCTACTATAAAGTGCTTCAAACGGCGCCATCTCAATGCTTGAATGGTAGCTGTTGTTGTAGGAAAATTCTGCTAACGGTAGATGTCGATCCCAACTGTTTCCGAAATCAATAACACAAGCTCGTAGCATGTCTTCAAGCGTTTGTATCGTCCTTTCACTCTGCCCATCAGTTTGTGGATGATAGGCAGTACTCATGTCTAGATGAGTTCTCAATGCTTGCTGTAATGTCTGCCAGAATCTTGAAATAAATATGCCATCCCTATCAGAGATAATAGAGATTGGTATTCCATGTCTGGAGATGACTTCCTTCAAATACAGTCGTGCTAACTTCTCCATCTTGTCATCTTCTCTTATTGGCAGGAAGTGTGCTGACTTGGTGAGACGATCAACTATTACCTAAATAGTATCATAACCACTTGCAGTCCTTGGCAATTTAGTAATGAAATCCATGGTAATGTTTTCCCATTTCCATTTCGGGATTTCAGGTTGTTGTAGTAGACCTGATGGTTTCTGATGTTCAGCTTTGACCTTAGAACACGTCAAACATTCTCCTACATATTTAGCAATATCGGCTTTCATACCTGGCCACCAAAAATGTTTCTTAAGATCCTTGTACATCTTCCCCGTTCCAGGATGTATTGAGTATCTGGTTTTATGAGCTTCTCTAAGTACCATTTCTCTCATATCTCCAAATTTTGTTACCCAAATTCTTTCAGCCCTATACCGGGTTCCGTCTTCCCAAATATTAAGATGCTTCTCCGATCCTTTGGGTATTTCATCCTTTAAATTTCTCTCTTTTAAAACTCCTTGTTGCGCCTCCTTTATTTGAGTAGTAAGGTTAGTGTGAATCATTATATTTATAGATTTTACTCGAATGGGTTCTCTGTCCTTTCTGCTCAAGGCGTCGGCTACCACATTTGCCTTCCCCGGGTGGTAACGATTCTCAAAGTCGTAATCATTCAACAATTCAATCCACCTACGCTGCCTCATATTCAGTTGTTTCTGATTAAATATGTGTTGAAGACTTTTGTGGTCGGTATATATAATACTTTTGACCCCATATAAGTAGTACCTCCAAGTCTTTAATGCAAAAACAACCGCGCCTAATTCCAAATCATGCGTCGTATAATTTTGCTCGTGAATCTTCAATTGTCTAGACGCATAAGCAATCACCTTCGTCCGTTGCATTAATACACAACCGAGACCTTGCTTTGATGCGTCACAATAAATCACAAAATCATCATTCTCTTCAGGCAATGACAATATAGGTGCCGTAGTTAGCTTTTTCTTCAATAATTGAAACGCCTTCTCTTGTTCATCCTTCCATTCAAATTTCTTCCCTTTATGCGTTAATGCAGTCAAGGGTTTTGCTATTTTGGAGAAATCTTGGATGAATCTTCTGTAGTAACCAGCCAATCCTAAAAATTGACGTATATGCTTCGGAGTTTTTGGGGTTTCCCACTTTTCAACGGTTTCAATCTTTGCCGGGTCCACCTGGATACCTTCTTTGTTCACTATGTGACCGAGGAATTGAACTTCTTCCAACCAAAATGCACACTTTGAAAACTTAGCGTACAGTTTTTCTTTCCTCAATACTTCTAGCACTTTTCTCAAATGTTCTTCGTGCTCTTGATCATTCTTTGAGTAAATAAGTATGTCATCGATGAAAACAATGACAAACTTGTCAAGATATGGCCCACACACTCAGTTCATAAGGTCCATGAACACAGCTGGTGCATTAGTCAATCCAAACGGCATAACCATAAACTCGTAATAATCATAACGCGTCCGAAAAGCAGTTTTTGGAATATCATCCTCCTTTACTCGCATTTGATGATATCCAGAACGTAAATCAATCTTCAAATAAACCGACGAGCCTTGTAGTTGATCAAATAAGTCGTCAATTTTCGGCAGTGGATAACGGTTTTTGATGGTAAGTTTGTTCAACTCTCTGTAGTCAATACACAACCTAAATGTACCATCCTTCTTCTTGACAAACAAAACAGGAGCTCCCCATGGTGATGTGCTTGGTCGAATGAAACCACGTTCTAATAGTTCTTGCAGTTGGCTTTGCAGTTCTTTCATCTCGCTGGGTGCGAGTCTATAAGGAGCACGAGCTATTGGTGCAGCTCCTGATACAAGATCTATTTGAAATTCAACAGATCAATGTGGAGGTAGTCCCGATAATTCTTTCAGAAATACATCGGGAAATCCTTTTGCGACGGGAACATCATTGATGCTCTTTTCTTCAGTTTGTACTTTCTCAACGTGTGCTAGAACAGCATAGCAACCTTTTCTTATTAGTTTTTGTACCTTCAAATTACTAATAAGATGTAGCTTCATGTTGCCCTTTTCTCCGTACACCATTAAGGGTTCTCCTTCTTCTCGTACAATGCGAATTGCATTTTTATAATATACGATCTCTGCTTTCACCTTCTTCAACCAGTCCATGCCAACTATTACATCAAAATTCCCTAACTCTACTGGTATCAAATCAATCTTAAATATTTTACTACCCAGTTTAATTTCTCGATTTCGGCATATATTATCTGCTGAAATTAATTTACCGTTTGCTAATTCGAGTAAAAATTTACTATCCAACGGCGTCAATGGACAACTTAATTTAGCACAAAAATCTCTACTCATATAGCTTCTATCCGCACCCGAATCAAATAAAACGTAAGCATATTTATTGTCAATAAGAAACGTACCCGTAACAAGCTCCGGGTCTTCCTGTGCCTCTGCCGCATTAATATTGAAAACTCTTCCGCGGCCTTGTCCATTTGTGTTCTCCTGGTTCGGGCAATTTCTAATAATGTGGCCCGGTTTTCCACATTTATAACAAACTACATTGGCATAACTTGCTCCGACACTACTTGCTCTGCCATTACTCGTTCCGACACTATTTGTTCCTTTCGTTCTATTAACCCCTGGTCCGTAGACCTCACACTTCGCCGCGCTATGACCATTTCTTTTACACTTGTTGCAAAATTTGGTGCTGAACCCCAAGTGATACTTTTCACACCTTTGGCATAGCTGCTTCTGATTGTTGTTGTTGTTGTTGTTGTTGTTGCGGTTGTTATTGTTGTTGGGATGATTGTTGTAGTTGCTGTTGTTGTTGTTGTTGTTGTTGTTGTTGTTGGGCCGTTTGTTGTAGTTGCGATTGATGTTGCGATTGTTGGGATAATTGTTGTGATTATTATTGTAATTGCTGTTGTTGTTGTATTGGTGATTCTTATCACCGTTTTCCTCCCACTTTCTTTTGACTTGCTTCACATTGGCCTCTTCAGCCGTCTGTTCTTTAATTCTTTCCTTAATCTGGTTCACTAGTTTGTGAGCCATTCTACATGTCTGTTGTATGGAGGCGAGCTCGTGTGAACTTATATCTTCTTGGATTCTTTCCGGTAATCCTTTCACAAATGCGTCGATCTTCTCTTCCTCATCTTCGAACGCTCCCGGACACAATAGGCACAATTCTGTGAATCATCTTTCGTATGTGGTAATATCAAATCCTTGGGTTCGTAACCCTCTAAGTTCTGTCTTGAGCTTATTGACCTCAGTTCTGGGACGGTACTTTTCGTTCATCCAGTGCTTGAATGCTGACCACGGTAGTGCGTACGCATCATCTTGTCCCACTTGCTCTAGATAGGTATTCCACTATGTTAACGCAGAACCTGTGAAGGTATGCGTAGCATACTTCACTTTGTCCTCTTCAGTACACTTACTTATGGCAAACACCGATTCGACCTTCTCGGTCCACCGTTTCAATCCGATCGGTCCTTCGGTTCCATCAAATTCCAAAGATTTACAGGCAGTGAATTCTTTGTAGGTGCATCTTACACGATTTTCTGTACTGCTAGATCCAAGGTTATTATTGGTATGTAGCGCAGCCTGTACTGCGGCTATATTTGAAGCTAGAAAAGTACGGAATTCCTCTTCATTCATATTCACGGTGTGTCGAGTAGTCGGTGCCATTTCCTTCAAAATAGTCAAATGGAACAAGTTAATCATACAGAATATTAAGAGTAGTTAATAGTATTTCGTAGCATAATATGAACTCATTTATAAAAGCTTTTCTTCATATTAGCGTTTTATAAGTTTAAATTCGGGTAGTACCTACCCGTTAAGTTCATACTTAGTAGCTAATATACAATTCAACTACTACAATTCTATATGAAAAACTGATTATAATAATATTTCACGTTCAAACTTTTATACAATATTTTACAAACTTACAATACCGCTTATTTTACATAAAGCATGAAATATAGCACACAATAACTTTGATACAAGATAGTTGTGAAGATAATTCTAGCTAGTACACAAGTCGTTCAGCAAAGGCAATAAAGACACGTAATTCATACGTCCAGAAACAAGTCATGCATTCTGGTTTTACTTGGACTACTTCCCATCCTTGGTCTTGTGGAACATAACCGTTATGGCCGTTGATAAGACAGCGTGTTGTAACGTCGTCAAAGGGACGAGGGTTACGTAATGACCAACAGTCTCGTAATAACCTAAAAACCTCATTTCTTACCCCAATTACCGACTCCGTCACTTGTGGGAACGTTTGGTTTAATAGTTGTAGCCCGATGTTCTTTTTCTCACTTTGGTGAGAAGCGAACATTACTAACCCGTAAGCATAGCATGCTTCTTTATGTTGCATGTTAGCCGCTTTTTCTAAATCATGAAGTCCTATATTCGGATACATTGAGTCAAAATAATTTCTTAACCTGTTGCGTAAAATAGCATTTGGGTTCCCCGCAATATATGCGTCAAAGTAAACACATCGTAACTTATGGGTTTCCCAATGTGATATCCCCCATCTTTCAAACGAAAGTCTCTTATAAACCAAGACATTCTTGGAACGTTCTTCGAATGTCTTACAAACTGATTTCGGCGTAAATAGTTGTGCCGAAGAATTCTGACCGACTCTAGACAAGATTTCATCAATCATGTCTCCGGGTAGGTCTCTTAAAATATTGGGTTGTCTATCCATTTTGTGTTTTTATACTGTAAAATAGACAAGAGTTAGATTCATAAAAAAATACTTATTAATACAAGCAATTTTTACATATATCATAAAGCATAAGCACACTATATTACATATATTACACCACACGAATACAACTATCTTATTCCGACTCGCTCGTTTCTTCTTCTTCTGTTTTGGTTCGTTTTGCCAAGTTTCTAGGGATATATGATGTTCCCCTAATACGAGCTGTCGTTTTCCACAACGGTTTAGAAAAACCTGGTGGTTTAGAGGTTCCCGGGTCATTGTTACAACTTAAGGGCTTCGGGGGTTGACGATACATATAAAGTTCATCGGGTTTGGAATTAGATTTCTCTATCTTTATGCCCTTTCCCTTATTATTTTCTTTTGCCTTTTTAAATTCAGTTGGGGCAATTTCTATAACATCATCGGAATTCTCGTCGGAATCCGATTCATCGGAGAATTGGTAATCCTCCCAATATTTTGCTTCCTTGGCGGAAACACCATTGACCATAATTAACCTTGGTCGGTTGGTTGAGGATTTTATTTTACTTAACCGTTTTATTATTTCCCCCACCGGTTCTATTTCCTCCTCCGGTTCATCCTCTTCGGGTTCTGATTCTTCTTCCGGTTCTGATTCTTCTTCCGGTTCTTCTTCGGGAACTTGTGAATCAGTCCAATATATATTCGACTCTTCGTTATTATTAGGTGAGTCAATAGGATTTGTGCTAGAGGTAGACATCTATCACACAATATCAAACATGTTAAGAGATTAATATATCACATAATATATACATGTTAATAATATATAGTTTCCAACAAAAATGTTAAGCAATCATTTTTAAAGAAAACACGGTCGAAGTCCAGACTCACTAATGCATCCTAACAAACTCGATAAGACACACTAATGCAAATTTTCTAGTTCTCTAAGACCAACGCTCGGATACCAACTGAAATGTCCCGTTCTTATTGATTAAAAACGTTCCATATTAATTGATTTCGTTGCGAGGTTTTAACCTCTATATGAGACGTTTTTCAAAGACTGCATTCATTTTTAAAACAAACCATAACCTTTATTTCATAAATAAAGGTTTAAAAAGCTTTACGTAGATTATCAAATAATGATAATCTAAAATATCATGTTTACACACGACCATTACATAATGGTTTACAATACAAATATGTTACATCGAAATCAGTTTCTTGAATGCAGTTTTTACACAATATCATACAAACATGGACTCCAAATCTTGTCCTTATTTTAGTATGCAACAGCGGAAGCTCTTAGTATTCACCTGAGAATAAACATGCTTTAAACGTCAACAAAAATGTTGGTGAGTTATAGGTTTAACCTATATATATCAAATCGTAACAATAGACCACAAGATTTCATATTTCAATACACATCCCATACATAGAGATAAAAATCATTCATATGGTGAACACCTGGTAACCGACATTAACAAGATGCATATATAAGAATATCCCCATCATTCCAGGACACCCTTCGGATATGATATAAATTTCGAAGTACTAAAGCATCCGGTACTTTGGATGGGGTTTGTTAGGCCCAATAGATCTATCTTTAGGATTCGCGTCAATTAGGGTGTCTGTTCCCTAATTCTTAGATTACCAGACTTAATAAAAAGGGCATATTCGATTTCGATAATTCAACCATAGAATGTAGTTTCACGTACTTGTGTCTATTTTGTAAATCATTTATAAAACCTGCATGTATTCTCATCCCAAAAATATTAGATTTTAAAAGTGGGACTATAACTCACTTTCACAGATTTTTACTTCGTCGGGAAGTAAGACTTGGCTACTGGTTGATTCACGAACCTATAACAATATATACATATACATCAAAGTATGTTCAAAATATATTTACAACACTTTTAATATATTTTGATGTTTTAAGTTTATTAAGTCAGCTGTCCTCGTTAGTAACCTACAACTAGTTGTCCACAGTTAGATGTACAGAAATAAATCGATAAATATTATCTTGAATCAATTCACGACCCAGTGTATACGTATCTCAGTATTGATCACAACTCAAACTATATATATTTTGGAATTAACCTCAACCCTGTATAGCTAACTCCAACATTCACATATAGAGTGTCTATGGTTGTTCCGAAATATATATAGATGTGTCGACATGATAGGTAAAAACATTGTATACGTGTCTATGGTATCTCAAGATTACATAATATACAATACAAGTTGATTAAGTTATGGTTGGAATAGATTTGTTACCAATTTTCACGTAGCTAAAATGAGAAAAATTATCCAATCTTGTTTTACCCATAACTTCTTCATTTTAAATCCGTTTTGAGTGAATTAAATTGCTATGGTTTCATATTGAACTCTATTTTATGAATCTAAATAGAAAAAGTATAGGTTTATAGTCAGAAAAATAAGTTACAAGTCGTTTTTGTAAAGGTAGTCATTTCAGTCGAAAGAACGACGTCTAGATGACCATTTTAGAAAACATACTTCCACTTTGAGTTTAACCATAATTTTTGGATATAGTTTCATGTTCATAATAAAAATCATTTTCCCAGAATAACAACTTTTAAATCAAAGTTTATCATAGTTTTTAATTAACTAACCCAAAACAGCCCGCGGTGTTACTACGACGGCGTAAATCCGGTTTTACGTTGTTTTTCATGTTTCCAGGTTTTAAATCATTAAGTTAGTATATCATATAGATATAGAACATGTGTTTAGTTGATTTTAAAAGTCAAGTTAGAAGGATTAACTTTTATTTGCGAACAAGTTTAGAATTAACTAAACTATGTTCTAGTGATTACAAGTTTAAACCTTCAAATAAGATAGCTTTATATGTATGAATCGAATGATGTTATGAACATCATTACTACCTCAAGTTCCTTGGATAAACCTACTGGAAATGAGAAAAATAGATCTAGCTTCAAAGGATCCTTGGATGGCTTGAAAGTTCTTGAAGCAGAATCATGACACGAAAACAATTTCAAGTAAGATTTCCACTCGAAATAAGATTGTTATAGTTATAGAAATTGAATTAAAGTTTGAATATGATTATTACCTTGTATTAGAAAGATAACCTACTGTAATTAACAAAAGTTTCTTGATCTTGGATGATTACTTGGAATGAATTTAGAAAACTTGGAAGTAAACTTGCAATCTTGGAAGTATTCTTGATTTTATGAAACTAGAACTTTTGGAATTTATGAAGAACACTTAGAACTTGAAGATAAAAATTGAGAGAGATCAATTATATGAAGAAAATTGAAGAGTGAAAGTGTTTATAGGTGTTTTTGGTCGTTGGTGTATGGATTAGATATAAAGGATATGTAATTTTGTTTTCATGTAAATAACTCATGAATGATTACTCATATTTTTGTAATTTTATGAGATATTTCATGCTAGTTGCCAAATGATAGTTCCCACATGTGTTAGGTGACTCACATGTGCTGCTAAGAGCTGATCATTGGAGTGTATATACCAATAGTACATACATCTAAAAGCTGTGTATTATACGAGTACGAATACGGGTGCATACGAGTAGAATTGTTGATGAAACTGAACGAGGATGTAATTGTAAGCATTTTTGTTAAGTAGAAGTATTTTGAAAAGTGTCTTGAAGTCTTTAAAAAGTGTATGAATACATATTAAAACACTACATGTATATACATTTTAACTGAGTCGTTAAGTCATCGTTAGTCGTTACATGTAAATGTTGTTTTGAAACCTTTAGGTTAACGATCTTGTTGAATGTTGTTAACCCATTGTTTATTATAACAAATGAGATGTTAAATTGTTATATTATCATGATATTATGATATATAATATATCTTAGTATGATATATATACAGTTAAATGTCGTTACAACGATAATCGTTACATATATGTCTCGTTTCGAAATCATTAAGTTAGTAGTCTTATTTTTACATATATATTTCATTGTTAATACACTTAGTAATATATTTACTTATCATTTAACATAATTAACCAAGTGTATCAATATCTTAATATGATTCATATGTACCTAGTAAGACGTTGTTATAACGATAATCGTTATATATATCGTTTTCGAGTTTCTTAAATTAATAGTCTCATTTTTATGTATATAACTCATTGTTAAAATACCTAATGAGATACATACTTATAATAAAATCATGTTAACTATATATATAACCATATATATGTCATCGTATAGTTTTTACAAGTTTTAACGTTCGTGAATCACCGGTCAACTTGGGTGGTCAATTGTCTATATGAAACCTATTTCAATTAATCAAGTCTTAACAAGTTTGATTGCTTAACATGTTGGAAACACTTAATCATGTAAATAACAATTTCATTTAATATATATATAAACATGGAAAAGTTCGGGTCACTGCAGGTCGGGATTTCGTCAAACCCTTACTAACAATTCGATTATGGTCTTAATACACCTTTTAACACAAGGTTATCACACTTTCGCACCCATTAACCCACGTAGGTCATCAAAGACTCATTTGACCTATTTCAAGGTTAACACACTCATTTGGGTCACTATCATACCCAAGTACACCCATTCACTTTAAACACTAAGTGTGCTAGTGATTTACTAACATTTAAGACCCATAAACACAATTTAACATTTCAAAACCCTAGGTTAGTCATCTTTGAGTACTCATGCCCTAAACTTACCCAAAACCCCCAAATCACTATCAAATGGGTTTTATGTCCATCTCTAACCCAAACCCTAACCCTTAAACAATTAAAACAATGGAATCAAGGTTAAGACTTACCACTACAACCAAAATGTAGCTAGGGACTAGATGAACCACTTTAGAACTCGCACTTAGACCCGATTCGACCTTCTTCTTCCTTGATTTGAGCTCTCTCACTCTAGAAACCCTTTTCTTTCTCTAAATTGAATTGGAAGTGGTGTGGTTGTTGGAGATGGAGTAAATGGTGCTCCAAACCTGATCTTGGGCCTTAAATTCGTCCACGAAGTGAAATTACCAAAATACCCATTTTAAATATCTAAAAACAAAATAGCTGGACCGCCAGTTAATCTGGATGGCGTCCAGATTTCAGGACGGTGTCCAGTCCTTCACATTGGGATGGCGTCCCACTTATTTGGACGGCATGCAACACTACTGGAAAACATGATCTTACAACAATGTGATGTGACATACAAATCGTGAGGTACTAGACTGGTAAGTTTCATCTCCCTTTAACGAGATGGTCGTGCAAGATCGTCGAGAATGCGGACACGGACCTGACGGTCGAACGAATCAAGGACGGTGTTCGATGGCGAAGGTACGGGTAACACAATTGTTAAGTTAACATTGTTCACTCTCTTTCCAGAGAATAAGTATAGGTGTATTGTCGGTCGAACAAATTCAGGTACAATGAGTCGAGTGAACCTACTGGTTGGAAAGTCTACCCTGCGGGTAGCGGCATATTTGATATACGAGGTACGAGTTATGTTGGCGGTAGGTCATTGCTTAAGTGACGCCAACGGGTGACAGTGAGCGTCGATGTTATGGTAAAAGGAATTCGCGAGAATTCGTGGGCTATGATCGATGAGGAGATTGGTTGTATAGGTCGATGTGTTGTGTCTTGACTCTGTTGCTGATTCTTTGGTTGTTTAGGCTTTTTACGTTGTGGTTTTTGGGTCGTTAAACTCGTTCGAGTGAGACCCGTAGGATTTATCGATTGTGTTGAGCATTATAGCGAAACCAATTAGGGCGTAACCGGAGTGTAGTGGTACGTTAGACGATATTAACATGCTAGGAGGTATATACATGTTAATTGGTGATTCAATTTCGTTGGCTTGGATACGATGTGGCGAGTGTGATACGCTCTTGACAACCACTCTTTTCTTCTATGATTTTCGGGTGTATGCGTGGTATGCCATTCGAGAGGCATTTTCGTTAACCACGATTGTAGTTTGATGCGGTGCGTGTAGCAAGTGTTCATAGAATTTGTGTGAGAGGGTAACCGTGAAGATGTTTAAGACGAAGTTGGAAGAGCATAAGCCTTGGTGTTTCCAAGCATCTCCTTAGTGATGAGTCGAAGGGTTAAGACGGCGTCCCACTAAGTGGGGGAGTTAAGTACCGGAGATTTTGGAATAATCCCTATCTAGTAGACGTGATGGGCGAACGGGTGTCGCTTAATTAGAAAAAGAAGAATTCGGTGGTCTTTGGAGAAGTCCCAAGTTGGACTTTGGAATAAATTGAGAAGGATATTTTTGCGACATGAGTTGGAATGGCGAGGGTCCCGAATGGCGGATACATGAGATTTTCGGAAAGCGTCGGGATGATTCCCTAATACACCACGATTGAAAGGCGCGACGACGATGATTGTCGTGAATTGTCCTACTTTTAGGACGATTGTGAAGTGTATGGTACGAGTTTAGATACTCGGCGTAGGAGCAAGCGGTGGCGGTTGTTTTGTCTCGTAGGTTGATTACCCGATATCGTTTAAAATGAGGGAATGATAGGGCCATTGGAAGAATATTATGAAGTTTTCACGGTGTACTTCTGAGTGAGTGGTGGAAATTTTAGTTGAATGGGAGTATAAAGTACGGTTGTTGTAATATGATGCGTTAGTGTACGAAGCGAGAATTCGGATGCGTGGTTACTACATGTGTGACTCCGCGTTGGAAGCGAAAATGTTCGAGGGAGAAGTGCTTAACTTCTAATGTTGGTGCGGATCACGAGGACGTGATCCAATTAAGTGGGGGAGAGTTGTAACACCCCATTTTTCCTCATACGTGTCCTGAGGTACGTATTTAATCTTTAGAATGTTTATACTTGTTTGTGTATGTGGCTAAATGTTTTGAGAATTTGGGTTTGGGAAGTTACTGTCAACTTGTCGCGTCTTGGAGGGCTATATCGCGCTGGGGATCATCGCGGAACGTGACAAAGGTGAGTGAAATGCGAGTCATGTGAACCCATGATTTCTGATCAAATGTCGTGATTGAGCTAAGTGTGTCGCGAGTGAGCTCATCGCGAAACGCGATGGGTAGTGCTGGAACGCGATGGCCAAAAAAGTCCCCCCTCCTGATCACTATATCGCGTTTTAGTAGATTATGTCACGTCCTGGTACACTATGTCGCGAAACGCGACCCACCTGCCGCGAAACGCGATGTATATCTTAGAAATGGACTTTTAAGTCCATTTTAAATGGCATCTTTTGGGGGTGTTTTAGTCTTTTCACTTATGGACGGTTTTAGCTCTTCAAAACTGATGTAAGGGTTATCCTTAACCCATTCAAAACTTTTACACCTACACACTCAAATTCTAGTGAGAGAGATGGAGTGTTAGTGAGAGAAAGCTTATTTTGGGGAAGAAGAGGACCAAATCTTGCTTGAGCCCAAGTTTTAAAGTTGCTCCCTACGTCTCTAGCTACGTTGTGATAGTGTTGGTAAGTTTTAACTCCGAGTTTTGAGTTTAATTTGATTTATGGCTAGGGTTTGTTCATTTGAGACTTGTAAGACCCATTTGGGGGTTAAATGAGTGAATTTGGGTTAAATTGATGTAAGGAAACCCTAAGGGTTATAATCTAGGGTTTGGTCATGTAAATTGATGTTTGTAAGTGTTAATTGTGTTGCAAATCACTAATACACTTGTGTGTTAGTGAAAGGTTGCTAATGGGTTCAAGTTTGACCAAATTGTTAGTCTAAGTGTTAAAATGGGTCAAATGGGTAATGGTTGACCTAGTTGGGTAAGATGGGTATGAATTACCCTAAGTTTGTGTTAGTTGGTGTTATTGGACTATAATCACAAGCTTTTAGTGATTTATGATGAGTCTTGGCCATTAATGGGCGGTTTTGGTGTGATTGGGTCATTAAATGCGCAAGAGTTGAGTGTTGGTGTCTAGTCCTACTAGTTTGTATGTTGATTGTGTACTTAATGTACTAGGTACCTTGCGTTGAAGCTTGCGGAGTTGTATAATCATCATCACCTAGGAGTTGAGGTGAGTGGGATGTTTATGCATGTATGTATATAGTATATTTATTTGTATGCTATGGCATGATCCACGGAGGCGGAAGTGCCATAGTGTGTGCGAGTGTGCTATGATGTGAACCACGGAGCCGGTGGCATCATGGTACGTGTGTTGTGATGTGAACCACGGAGCCGGTAACATCAAAGTGTGAACCACGGAGCCGGTAGCACTATAGAATGATGTGTGAACCACGGAGCCAGTATCGCCTCGACAAGAGTATGAGTCGAGTTGTGATGTGAACTACGGAGCCGGTTGCATCAAAGTGTGAACCAAGGAGCCGGTAGCACTATAAAATGAGGTGTGAACCACGGAGCCGGTAACACCGAAGTGTGAACCAAGGAGCCGGTAGCATTATAAAAGAGTATGACTCGAATGCGTAGTGACGTGAATCAAGGAGCCGGTAGCGTCATAGCATTACGTATGGTGTGAACCACGGAGCCGGTAGCACCATGACGCGCGTATGGTTAACCATATAGTTTGCGTATGTATTGTAGTGTAGCATATTATATTTTGGAGTATATGCTATTGCTTATGCTAGTTGCGGTAATGGAGGTTATTAGCTTTATACTTGGAGTTCGTATGCTAATTATATTGCTAGCATGTTCGTGGTATGTGAGTAGGTGGTCGCAAGTAGGTATATTTCATATGCATGTGTATACTTATTGCACTCACTAAGCGTTAGCTTACCTCTCTCGTTGTTTACTTTTTAGGTGCAGGAATGGAGAAAGGGAAAGAGGTTGTTGGGCATTAGATATCCCCATGTTGGTTGCTAGGTGAAGCTTTTGGAAGTCGGCCTATCGTTTTGGGTAGTTTAGCCCCAAACCATGCTCGTGTGTCGTTCGGGTTAAAACTATCATTTTAAGGTCGAACTTGTATTACTTTTGGTTAATAGCCTTCGTGCCAAGTATGTAAACTTTGGATTGTTGAATGTTTAAACGTTTTGTAAGAAACGGTTCATTTCATGTAACCATTTAAGCGGCGCGTTAATGGTTTATTATGGAAAAAAAAAAAAATTATCGGGTTGCATACGGGTTGAGTTGTTTCAATTGGATCATTTTCATCCATACTATTACCTAATCTAATAACTTCAGGAGCCTGTAGTTAATATTTTATTAAATAAATTATTAGAATGCAATTGGTCGATTTAATAATCTGTAACGTACTCATCATCTTCACTATCTCATGCTAATACGTGTTTCGTTAATCCATTTCTCAAAAAAATACTACTAGTAATACTTTCAGATAATAACTAATAATCAATTTATTTAAAATTATTAAATTGTAGGATTAGTATATTTTAATCAAAAAAACGACCAATAATGTGTTGTATAGGTTTACTCGGGGAATCAGTACCTAATTCACTACTTTACATGCATACCTCACCATGCTCATGCTTTTAAAATGGGATGTTTTTAACTTTTAAGAAAACGTAGTAAACAAATTAAGATTGAGCTTTTTACTTTTATGTAAAATAAATAAATTAAAATATACACTGAATGCATTTCATTATTGTGTTTATATTATAGGTGGTGATAAATTTATCAACATTTTTGTAAGGCAAACTCACAAATACTATAACCGCATGATTGAAGAGGTTCACTCGATACCGCTAGACCAGTGACTGTTTAGTATCACTTTTGTTAAATCCTTCACAATATGTGTATCTTATTTAATACTCGATGTACAATATAATTTGTGAATGTATATATGCTATATCATCAAAAATAATAGGGCAAATTGTCCAAAAAAATAAAATAAAAGTCACAATTTTTTAATAAAAGCATATTGTTTTTTTTCTTTATCCAAAAAGATGTCTAATTATAATTTAGTGCGTAAAAAATTATGATATGAAAAAAATACCAATAAAGGTAATATCCGTCCACATGTGCTTCCACATAGACGTCATGTCCTCGAATCTGATGAGGTGGCGCCACATCATTGTACTTTCTGGCGGCTCGTCATCGAATTTTTTGGCCAAAAAATTTTCCGACGACTTTTTTCATGCCAAAATTAAGATTTTCAGGCGACCATCTCATCGGAGAAAGATGATGACGTGGCGCCACCCCATCAGATGCGATGATGTGGCGTCTGTGTGGAAGTACATGTGGACGAATATTACCGTTATTGGTATTTTTTCATATGAAAATCCTTTTTACACAGTAAATTCAAATCAGATGCCTTTTTGGGCAAAGAAAAAAAAATATACCATTTATTGAGATATATTGACCTTTATGTTACTTTTTGGGCAATTTTCTCAAAATAATAATCGCTTCATAAAAATTACAATAGTGAATTTAAAATATATAAATTCAGAGAATCAAGGATATGAGGTAACTCAGATAACTCACAGACTGAACTCAATCTGTGTTCAGTTTGACTCAATTTGTGTGCAGATTGATTTCAATCTGTCAATTCCAAGGTTGTAAAAGTCGCGAGTCGGGAACGCATTGGTCGAGATCTAAAAAGGACGCGTCGGGGACGCATCGGTCGTTGACCAACGTTGACTTTATTGATAATTTCTTAAATATATATTTATATATGTGTAAAATAGTTGATTTTGTACCATAAATTTCTTAAATAAGAACTTGAATTTAAATACAATCAAACTTCAAACTTAATTAATGTTACCGAGTACATAATCAGTCTGGACACAGAGAAAAGAGCGGCCCAAAAAATGAAAACAAACCCTAATTTTAAAACATATCATATCTTGACGAAAATTTGAATGATTTTGACCTTCTTTGACCAACTTTAACCGTCTTTGACCGAACTTTTAGTTTTGACCGTCTTTTGAGTCGTTTTCAGAAAAAACGGGACGGAGAACCCAAAAAACGACGCATCGACCGACGCGGCTAAGTCGGTCGACTTTTACAACACTGGTCAATTCTATGGATTCTTTCTCACCCTTAGTTTTCGCTTCCCCCGATTGGTTACTTCCCTCTTGATACTACCACTATATATATATATATATATATATATATATATATATATATATATATATATATATATATACACATACATACATACTAGGTCTTTGAGCCCGTGCGTTGCACGGGTATGTAAAAAGCCATGCAAAAAATGTAATTTTCAGTTCATATTGATATGTAAATAGCGATACTAAAAAATAGAAAAAGTATAAGAATTATCTAAGAGGCCGTGGTGTTGACAAATTTTAAAAATTCTTTTGAGTTTAAGAGCCCGTGTGGTGTTGATAAATTTTAAAATTTCCTTTTGAGTTTAAAATCCGGTGATTTTTACGAATTTTAAAAGTTATTTTGAGTTTTAAGAGCCCGTATTGTTGATAAATTTTAAAAATAGTTTTGGGTGGTGTTAGTAATTTAATGTCTACAATTTTTTTTTCTCAACATTAATATCTTTTTCATATATAAATTATATGCTATGCAATATTTAGAGTACATTGAAATTTGTCATGGAACGTAACATTAATTTTTTGGTCAATTCTATGCACATAAGTGGTGTGTGGGGGAGATGAGATGTAGACAATTCTTCCCCTATCCGAGAATAAAGACAAGTGATTTTCCTACTCAGAGTGAAAACACTTTCAAAAATAGAGAAAGTCATCCATCTCTCTATTCGACGGATAGAGAGATTGTTTCCGAGTGGACCTCCGGCCAATAAGTAGAAAAAAGTTTTTAAAAAAATAAAATAATATTAAAAATTAAATTGAGACGCCATGAAAATGAAAAAATTAATTTTTTATGGGTTTTAAATCTTGCCTGAACGTAACATTAGTAAAATATAAGTTATATTATTTTAGAATTATTATATACAAATTATTATTTGAATAAAAGTGTAACTCGCAAGTTTAATTTTAAAATATTGTGTCAATTCAGTAAAATAATGGTACTCGGAGGAGTCGTCATGTATAATTAATATATAATAGTTATATCTGTGTGTTCATAAATATTTTAGAACTTAAATCGTAAATTCAAATTAATTTCATATATATTGCAAAAAAGAAATGCCTAAATAATATAGAAGTTATACAACAATACTTATATCTATAACTCTATTTAATTATCTATATGCACATAAATCGAAACATGGCCTTATCACGCTTTCAACATGCGATTAATGATTTGTAAAACATAATTACGTATGGAATATATAAATTAAAAAGGTTTTGATACATCCTAGTTTCATAGAAGAGATTGAAGAAAGTATAGAAAATATATTCACTTTTATATTAAAAATACAAAAGTAAATTAAATGGGATAAAACAAAATAAGGAAAATAAATGGTACGTAGTACGTAGTATCTAATAAGGAAAATAAAGATATATATGAGAAATTAAATTAAAAGTAAAATGGATTATTATAGGAGGAAAATAATAATTTACTATAATTATATCATTTATTTTTATTTTACACATATGGAATCTATACATATATATGTAAATTTATATGTATATATATTAAATTATAATGAATAATTAATTCAAATTAATAAAAAAATGACAACTAAGCAAAATCCTTTTTGGTTTATATATATATATATATATATATATATATATATATATATATATATATATATATATATATATATATATATATATATATATATACACTAGTGAAATGACCCGTGAAATCACGGGTTTGTTTAAACGAAACAGTTTAATAATATATTTTAGGTATTAAGTGAATGTAAATGCTACAATCATTTAGTTTAATGACCCGTAAAATTACAAATTTCAACTAAGAAACTTGTCGTTTTTACAAACGTATAGAGACATGTAGATAAAATAACATGTATTGAAAATTGTGTACATAGTTTCTTTTTAGAGATTGTTTGAGCTGTACATTGTGTGCTATTAGAGGTTAAGTGCATTCTGTTGATACTCACATCTTTTATATACTATTTTTTATATGTTTGAATGGTATATTACATAATCATCATGTAGATAAAATAACATAATTCATTAATTTCTACGAAATAGAAAACAACAATGTTTAACCGAATACTTGAAAAGGAAGCGTTTGTTAGAAGATATTTATATAATTATTTGATGATTGTCCGATTCTTACAAACAAATACATTGCAATTATATGTAAAAATATGACCTATAATACATTCAATACATATACTTAATGAAGAGTTTTCACATCTTTATTCATACTTGTATAGTTGAAGATATCGTTACTTCCTGAAGCCTTATTGGTATACCACATATTTACTTTTATTAGATAGAATTTGTAGCCTTATTAAATAGGAGTAAACTTTTATATGACATTTTGAATGGACTATACTATGTCATGACAACATGTAAATTACACATAAACATGCCTAGCTCCATTCAGTTCATAATGGAAAATATAATTAAATGGGTGAAGATTGACATTTAAGAATTATCTGTAAAACAAAAAGTTAGTAATATATTAAGGTTGTAACAAACGAAATAAGAATACTATATAACATATTATCATCTCATTACGGATCAACTATATTGTTATATGTGTTCATCAAATCTAAACATACTAAACAGAAAGACAATTTCCAGATATAAATTACTACGAAAAATACTAAATGAAAATTGCTCATAAAATTGACATGATAGTTACTATACGATTTAAAAAAACTCATTTTGAACCAAACTCAACACCAACCCCATCCTCTATAACTTGTGCATGATGATCACAAAGCAAAGTTACCTAAATAGCCGATGAACTGCATTTTAGGAGTTGTATCTGGGTGTTCCAATGCAGGGCTATGCTCCCGAGTACCATAAACATCATTTATATAAAACAATTAAATGTAAGATATTAATAAGATCCACCATAATAAAATGGAACGAAGAATAAATTGAGAAGCATTGATAACCATATATAAATTATAAATCAAATTTAAAACGAATATAAAAACATGCCGACATTCCAAGAGACAAAAATACAAACTTTCACGGACATCGTACATACAATCTATTACAGACAAACAACACTTGATTCACCATAAGCACCATCAAACATTAGAAAATTGTAATCAAGATAACCTTCCAACTTTCACAACCAAGAACCCATATGTAAGTGCCTTGTCTTATTCTTTTGTTTTATTCCTTATTTTTCTACACAAAAATCTTCAAACAACAATGGAGCTCAAATAACATTAATTGTGTTGAATTAACGCATGAAAACCCGCCGAAGATCAGAACTTATACCGATAGAATTATATATTACACATACCTTGAAAATTTTATCATTTTTCTTTTAAGTCCTTTGAAGGCGAACTTCACGAAAGTTTCCTCCTCATGAATTGATAGAAAGACCGCGTCTCTAAAATTTTCACTTGCTTCAAAACCGTATACATAAGTGTCAATACTTCACTCACATTAGTTATAACAAATGGTTATTCAATATCCATCAATATTTACACACCATCTGGTTCCGTACTATATATTTAAAAAACAAATATAAAAAAATTAAATCAAAAAGGCAGACTGGTTATACATCATACTTCTCTGGTTAATCATCAAACAGCTTTCATTTTTAGGCATATGCATTTGATCAATACCTTTCATATCTTCATTAAAATCAATGTAACAAACAATCATGAAGATCACAAGAGCATATGATAAACCAATACCTATGATATTCAATGATAAAATGACGATACAAAGCTAATACAATGTAGTGATATAAACTATGAAATTAAACCGAAAACTACATAATTACATTGTAAACCTTCATCTAGAAGATGGTTTAAAACCCCAGCTAAAAATGTTAAGAGAATGGACCAAAGAATGATTTTGATCTTTGATTTTTGAATTCACATGCAATATTAGTGATAATTGCAGATTATAGTTACAATATTGTACAGAACCATACCTCATCATATATATATATCTGTCATCATAAGGGAAATTTCATTATGGACTTTCATCAAACAGTTGGTGTGCACCAGAGTTAGGTATGTAAAAGTAGCTATAAATCCATCACATACTACCATTAAACAAATAAAACCATTAGAGAGTTGGTCATCAAAAAGGTCTGTTATGTTAAGTGTTTAACTTCCCCTGCTTCCATCTACATGCACAAAATATAAATATTACTTAGTACAGTAACAAAACCTTAAAATTGAAATCGACATAATCATGTATATATTTATTATCTGCCTCCAAAGTCAAGGCAAAACAAAAAACCTAATTCAGTCAATTATTAACCTGTAACATAACAAACCCAAAGCCTAAATTAAGAATCAAACCTTGCAAATTTCAGTCTTTATCTTTAATCTATATAAAATGTACTCATGTAACAAAATTATACCTAAGAAAAAATACCCATAGAATAACAATCAAAGGAAGAATGAAAACATTGGAAGAGAAACACTTTATGATTTAAATCTGTACGCTATGTAAGTTGTTTTCAATTCCTGGTTGAATAAATGCCTCTTCAATTTATTTTGAAAATTGCAACGCATGCTTGGCGTGAGTATTAAGTTCACGCGTAAAAGGAATTCTGTTTAAGATCTCTGGCGTGAGTATTCAGGACTAATTGGAAAAGGAAGAGTTAAAAAATGACGGATGTAAAAAACTTTTGGATTTTATACTCCGCATTTTATTAAAGAGTTAATAATAATAATAATCTTTATTTAATTAATTAATTAGTGTTTATGACATCATGAAGATGACTTAGATTTTTTTCTTTTTATTTTTGATTTTTTTTAATGAATGAAAAACCTTATTTATAATGTCATCATTTTAGGATTTTAATAGAATATATATATATATATATATATATATATATATATATATATATATATATATATATATATATATATATATATATATATATATATATATATATATATATATAGTTTGCCAGTAGTATAATTCAAAGTAATTAAGTTGTAACGAATTTACGTACCTAAACTCAAATTTTATAAGTTATTTAAGTAACTCCTTTTTTATCTTACGAATGAAAGTAGCTTATCAATGAAAAAACAATTTATATACTATATCTTGAAAGCAAACACGGATATAATTTTCTAGTAGTGGAGCTATAACGAGTGAAACATAATCATAAATCATACACCTTATACTCAATTTTAAAAATGACAAATGTAATAAAACAACTTTTTTGCCCATGTTTTGTGGATGTTTGTAGGGTTATTGCAACCATTAAGCAGAAAACTATTATTTAACATCAAGCAACTTCATTATGTGTTCAATATATACCCACAAAATGATCCAACAAATTAAGGTTATAGAAACCTTCTTTTAATAAAATACTCCGTAAAATGTTACCGAGGGGCCTAGGCCTAGATATGTGAAAAGTTTGATAGAATCATAGCCAAAACAACATATGTTATAAAGAGGTGAGGATAGAGGATACTAGGGATGGCGATGTATCGGATATGGATCAGATGATGTCATATTCACATCCATATTCATTTAATATTTGCGCATCCATGTCCATATCCATATCCATTTAATTTCAGTTCATCTGTCCATATCCATATCCAATGGATTAAGCGGGTTAATGGATATCTATTGGATATCAAACGAATTGTTAATCTAACGACGATTTCATCAATTTAATATAGATTATAACAAATGTAAACATTTAATCTTTATGTTTTTTATTTGTTACACATGTTTTGATTGTAATTTGTCGCCGATCGTGAATTTAGATGAGCAAAATACGTTTTAATATAAGTAAATATAAGCTTAAACTAATCTGAAAACGTAACTTTGAATATTATTAGTAACATTTAATAATTGTAACTATCACAACTCTTATTTTCATTAATAATTTAAGAATTTGTAGGTAATATGTATATGTATATCGATATGTAGATGCATATGCTTATATTTTAGTACGTATATATGTGTATATATAGATGTATTTTGGGTGATAATGGATATATCCGTGGATGATAAGTTGTCATCCATATCCGATCCACGAAATATTTAGATCATCCATATCCATATCCATATCCGTTAATCGTCCATTTATATCATCCATATCCATTATAATTGGATCGGATCGGGTGGATGTCCATGGATGGAACATCCATTGCCATCCCTAGATACATTTGAATGCTTTGTCATTATCTAACTTTTCAAATAGGTCAATTTTATTGTATTAAAAATTGTGAATTACTCAATCCGTCTCGTAATAAGTGTTATGTTTTGACTTTTCAACATCTTTATTTTTAACTTTGACTTTAAATATATTTATTTATATTAAATAATACTCATATTTGATAAAACCTACATTTGTGGATTGAGTTTTACATGTAATTTTTATTAGTATAAGTTTCATGAACTATTATATAATAATATAATACAAATAAAAATATTCGAGATCAAAGTTTAAAAGAGAAGACTTTGAAATTCAAGTAAAAACGTGACACTAATATTGAGACAGATGAAGTAATTGTTAACGTCCTTTAATTATGAATATTAGCCTCCTTTCAATATGAATAATATATAATATACTTTAATTCTTTGATCCGGTTATATATGGAGTATGCAATTGTTTTAACCAAATTTTCACTACTGAAAGATTACTCAATAAGAATAAGGATCGACGTTGCATGAATTAATCTATTTTCTTAAAGATTTGTCTTGAAAAAACTTATTTGTGAAGTGTTACTATGACTCATATGATTTTTTATTTAAAATAGTCACAATGTGTATAAAAAATATTTATATTGATTATTAATTTTCGTGATTTGCTTCCCTTATTCGTAAATTACGGTTTCGCCTCTTATACGAGACACAAGCCCAAGAATTCTTTGGTACTCTGAAATCAATTGATAGTATGGAGAGTGTCTTCTAGACTTATATGTACATATTTGTTCTTCTCATATATGATGTGGAATTTTGATTTGCACCCTAAAAAAAAAAATCTCCTCAAACTCAAGTACATCTGAGTCTCCCCTCAAACGATAGTCCAAATCCTATTTTATTAAACTCCCAATCTCAAAAGAGACACCCAAAACTCTGCAGACCCACAAGTAAACCAATTACATGATTTCAACTGTTTCTCCAAATTTTATTACATCTCATGATTAACAACATGAAATATTGTAAAGAGGGTGAATACAACTTTTTTATCTTTAAATATGCAATCAAGTGAGTTAAGACAATAAGCATAAAATTAAAGGGAGTATATAGTAATGTTCATCGTATTCTTTTATGATTTATAATATAAAGAATCACAGTCATTTAAATGCGGAATAGATGTTTGGTTGATACAGATTACACCTTTATTGCTTAGAACACACTAAAGCGAATACAAGTTAAGACTCTAAGTAATTTAAGCTCCCACACCACTAACTAAAACATTTATGGAGCATTTCTATTTATAAAGAATCTAATAACTGGGTAAACTTTCTGTTAACCGATGGCCTAAACGATGTTTGTACTTTGGCCGACAAGTTGGTAGAAAACGTGTAGCTTTTTTCCTTGTTTTGTGCATATGCGGGACCACCAAACAAGGTTGGACATGTTAATTGAATAAACAATTAGAATGTTGTTTTCCTAAGGTGTTGACAAAATAAATCCTTGATCTGCGCATGGAATATATTTCTTCATTTCACATTATCTAGTAAGGTCACTTGTCACCGCCAACTTATGGCCTTCTTTCTTCAACTTCGTCTTCGACGTCAGTTGAATAACATGTTTGATTAGACAACACAGGAAACAAACTATGTCTTTGAAGAATAGACATAATCTATCTAAGTATTTTGTGCTGGTTCGTCTATATATCTTCCGCTGGTTCAACAATAACCCTTTGCTGTCTTTACGAAGAAACCTAAGTGTTAATATACAATACACATTGTTGCTTTTTCACTTAAAACAATTTAATAAACCTATGATGACCGCACATAAATATAATTAGTATTAATTACTATATTATGTTATAATTAAATCATTAAAAGGGTTATCTGTAACACCGTACATTTTTTTTTAAATCACAGCGGAAACATAAACATATATTATACTTACAAACATATTTAAGTAATAACCTAAAGCACAGTTATTACAGTAACCAGGTGTTACGTTATTACAAAACCATAGCTTAATAGTATCAAAATACAGACATCAGAGTGTAGCCTGTCAAACATATCTAAAAGCAACCACTCCCAAAACTATAGCATGCAAAACTTAACCTACAAGGGAGAAACTGGGGGGGGGGGGGTTAGCATAAAGCTAAGTGAATGGAATTATCCTAACAGTCATAGGTATCTAGCATCAAGCTAAGCACAATGACATAGCATCAACAAGGTAAACCAGAATGGTAGCACTAGGCTCGGTGGCTTGTACGGGCCATTAACTACTAGTTGATCGAGCTAGAGTTTACCGAAAGTTCCTGTTACTGTCTCCCTCGCATAGTAATCCGGACGCAGGGGATGCATCATTCAAACTATACTACACGAATAGTAACTCTTGAACCCAACCTGACAGCAAGGTTGACCTTATGCTCAGCTTTATACCCAAAGCTGATTACCGACTAGACATCATAGCCGATAATACCCAAGTGCACATAATCATCACGTAAGCATAAACATCATATGCTAACTCATCAGGTATAACATGACAGGACAACAGTAGCATAACTCGCTACTACATACATACAATAGTTAAGATAGTCCCACTCACCTGATAAACAGCAAGAACTCAGAAGTCTTATATTACTGAGCCTTCTCCGTTCCCTTATTACCTGAGAATACCATATCTCAAGTTAGTACATATGTAACCAATAATATCATCAATTCATACTCTAAACAACATCATATAGATTAATATATCCATATATGACAAGTTTACATGGTTCCCCATCCAATTGCAACTATCCCACGCATGTAGAACGAGGCATACGCGCTATCCCGTCATTTTGACCCAAATTAAAGTTTGATTCTGTGACGCCCCGTACAAAACCATCATGTACGAATTGTCAACAATAGGTCCATTACACGGTAAAATACTACATGTTGTTTTAAAACAAGTTTTGCATTCAAAAAGGATAACGTTTTACAAAAGATAACGTGACACAAAGGTCGTTACAAGCCATTATTCAAAATAACATAGGTTGCGAATGCAAAATAAAAGTTCCATGATTGAGACATCTCTAAGTAATGCAGCAGAAGTCTAACACAGCGAGTTTGTAACAGCAAGTCTAAAACACCAAGACAGTAAGTCTAATAGCGGAAGCAACAACGTCTAAGCACCTGAGAAATACACGCTTAAAAGTCAACACGAATGTTGGTGAACTATAGTTTATATTCAGTAATGTAATGTAGACCACGAGATTTCGTATTCCAAAACAGTATGATAAAGTATATGCTTATCCGTGGGCACCCATAACTAACTTAACATAATAATAATACCCCCTAAAAGTACACTTGGCGAGTGCGTATGTCCTCGAAGTATCAAACACCCGTTAAATGCCAGCGCGACTAGCCCGAGTGGGATGTCAAACCCTATAGATCCATATCTAATATTCGCGTTCACCGGTTCAAAAACCAATGATTAAACGTTACCGTGCTAAGGGGAATGTTTGTGTCGTTATATCACCCACACATATGTAAAGTTTAAGTACTCGTGTCTAGTATGTAAAAACATAAAAAGCGCATGTATTCTCAGTCCCAAAAATATTAAAGTAAAAAAGGAAAACTATAACTCACAGTGAATAAGCAGTAAAAGTCGATAGGAAAAGTATGCAGGTAGTAAGTCGGTCCGAAAGGTCTTCAACCTAAGTCAAAGGTCACTAAGTCAGTATATTGTCCCAAAAGGTTTAAAAGTACATAAGTAAAGTCCTAAACATCATCATCGTCATCATCATTCGTAAAAGATAAAGTAAATTTTCAAAAAGAAAAGAGATCGAAACAAAAGGCTGATTTCGGACAGCTGCTACGACCTCTATACAAAACGAAAAGACGCGTGGTCAGTGGCCAAGGCTCCGTATGTGAGTCCTCTAACCGCTCTCCAATTTTCAGAACCTAACTCGTCTTTGTTTGACCGTGGAAACGGTTTAAGTGCGAGTAGGTCAGAATTTTTTTTTCAGCACGTCGTTACAAAGGCGTAGTGACTTTCGGAATGCTATAAATCCTAAACCGTATATTGGATTTAGGCAAGGCCTAAACGAAAAGTCATCTACTCGAAAAGAACTATCTGAAAATCAATGTTCCAGAAGTCCAGGAGTCTGATTAGACCTCGAAAAATAGCAAACAAGTGCTCCGGTGGGTTTCTTGGTGCTTGATGCTCATCAAGGTTCTCATCCTTGATGCGCGTAAGCTTCAAGTATACAACTCTTTGATGTTTTAGCATCACTTTGACCAAACTTCAACCATAAACACACAACTAAGAGTAAAAGCTAACATTCTACAAGTTTTGAACATCAAGATTGCCTCTTTATTGCATAAACTCAATAAAGCTTCAACCTTTGTCCTTTTTACACAAGTTTATGCATCTTCATCTTATGAGATGATGAAGACTTGATCTTTATCATCAAAAAAATCACAAAAAGGTTCCAAGTATATCACACCCCCAGTTAGGGCCTGGGCGAAATGTGATTCAATATCATAATACATACCAACATATTATAAAATGAGAACAATAACTATATGAATAAAACCAAATTGTATTTGAATAAACGCAGCGGAAGAATTAATAATGTCGTTACAAGAATTATAAATTGTTCAAATGCAGAAAAGTAAATATGCGATAAGTCTTGATCCTAGCCAAGTAAGTCATCACATAAGCAGTAGATATAGAGGTCCTGATCATTCAGTACCTGAGACAAACATGCTAAAAGTGTCAACCAAAAAGGTTGAGTGAAATTCATAGGTTTAACAAATATGTTTGACCGTTTGTTTTTAGACCACAAGATTTGTTATAAAAGTAGATCACGCAGATCCAAAAGTAGTACTGATTTGTGATATTTTAGACTAAACGTTTGTTTTGTTGCCCCGATGATAAGTTGGCAGTACCTTATCACCATGTTTAAATCATTATTAAGTAATACAAAGACATCGCGGTCAAATGTATCAGGGACGTTACTCCCGATAGGCCTATCACTGTGGGGTCTTAGTAGCATAAGCTAGTCATAGTACAGTTTAGGTTCGTACTTGTGTCTAAGTTGTTTAAAGTATAAAAGCAGCATGTGTCTCACCCCAGTAAGTATAAAAAGTGCTATAGCAATAAGAGTGGGGCTATGAAAGTCACCTTAGTAATTCGATGAGATAAAGTAATCCTTAAAGAGGAAGTATGGATGATCGAAGCACGGAATAAGTCAACCTAAGAATAAGTTGAGAATAGTTTAAATGTTTTGCCCGTATTATGATAAGTGTAAGTATTTTCTTTTATAGTAAGTTTAAAGAAGGTTTATCGTTTTGGAAAGGCTTTTCATACTAGACAAGCTTCCAATCTAACACTTTCAATTTAAAATGGCCTTTTCAGGTCATAGGTTTCTGAGCCACAGGATCCTTTAACTCGGTAATCCAAACTCTCCGCCTAGACTTTCGAGCGTCCATCCACTCGAGAAAGATCAAGATCTATACCCATCTAATATACCGTTCCAATACGTTTTTAGGTGCATATAGGAATACAACACTTTAAATACTTTATACAATAAGTATTTACTTAAGTTCGATTGTATTATCGTTATTAAGATTGTTTGGTTTTTAAATCCTAATAATAAGTAGGATATATTTAAGTAGGTAAACAAGTTTTATACATAGAAATTGTGTTTTATGAATGGGTATGTATTAATATCAAGTTAATATGTATATATATATATATATATATATATATATATATATATATATATATATATATATATATATATATTATCTTATATGTTAAAATATGTATAGTTTAATTTTAAGTTTTATGTTAATATATTACCAATAATTATCTAAAAATGCTAACAAGTGTTTTATTGATTTCATAACAGTAAGTGACATGTATAAAACATTATAAAAATTTTCTATACATAAATATTAAGTTTTATGTATTAAATATTAAATTTTTTTTATAGCTAAAATACAAATAAATAGATAAACAAGTTTAACAACACATTTTATATTTTTCTTAGGTTCTACTGACCAAAATAAACTTAGGAAAAATTTATAAATTTTTGTTATGGTGTAAAAGTATTTATTTCTAATTTCTTTTTCGGTTCAAGATAAATCAAAGTTTATAAAGTAATAATTATTATATCAACTCAATTAATTCATCTAAAATTTTCGTATGCCTAATATAGTGTATTAAGCTTAGAAAAATTATTTGTACATTTATATTAATAGTTTAACTATTTAATTCAACTTTTGTATTGTTTTTAGTTTAAATTCGGATTTAAATAGAAATATATAATTATTAATTCTAAAAATAATTTTTATAACTTTATTATTAGTTCCTAAGTAATTTCCATTGATTATTGTAGTCATAAACATGTTATATCATTAAATTCTATTTTTCTTTTTAAAACAGATTTTCCGGTACTGTAGCAAAAGTAGAAGAAAATACAAATTAATTATTTAAATGACAAATAAATCAAATCTAAATTTTTATAATTACTTTTATGACCTAAGGAACAAGCAAAAATTATAGAACATAATATATAAAATTGTTTACTATTTATTTCTTCATTATCTATATATACCGAATATAAAAAAAGTCAGTTTTTATTTTTAATAAATATAAATTTGAATGTATAATTCATAAAAATAATTTTTATAGTCATTAGGATACTTAATACTAATTATCATGTATTTACATTATTTATTATAATTAATTTCATATTTATTTGGTATTTAACATAAAACTAGCATAAAAATATGATAAAAACTAAATAAAAACTATAAAAATAATATAGAGAACTTACAAAAATAATTTTTGCAGAGGTTTGAGAGTATGATCTTCAAGTGAGAATAAATTTTTGAGGTGTAAAGGATTTTGAAAGAAATGACTAGTATTTATAGGTGAAAACTTCGTAAAAAAAAATGTATAAAAGAAATAAAAAGAAAAAGAAAAGAAAAATAAAAATATTAATAATTGTATCAGCTCATAACTTGTATTAAATAAAGAAAAGTGTTTTTATAAAGCTAGATCTAGATCTAGAATAAAATTAAAAAAATAAAAAGCAAAAAGTATTAATTTTTTTTTTGTTTACTATTCGGCGCTACAGTAACTTTTTTTTTATATATATATTTTTTACAATGACTATAACCTTCATTTTTATAAAAGATATCATTGTATAGATTAGTTTTTGTAAGTGGTAACATATTTACATAAACTTTACATCTTATAAATATGTATATACTTTTTAGTTATATATAAATATATATGTATATATAACTTTGTCAAGTATAAAGTTTATAAATTTAACTAATAAACTTATGTTACTTGATATGAATTTATATGTTGTAAACTTATTTATTTTAAGTATACATTATATAAATTACTTGATAAGTTTAGGTTTCGTTATATAATATAAACTTATAGATGTACTTTGTTGTATAATATTTATCCGTTTAACGTTTGTTTGTTTCGTATATATATATAACGACCATTCATTAATACTTAATCTTTTTTTTTTTTCGGGCATTTTAAATTATACGGAAGAAAATATAGATGAAAAAATGAGGGTCGTTATAGTACCTCCCCGTTAATGAAAACTTCGTCCCGAAGTTTTAAGTGGAGTTCCCGTCTGCTTCATCAACAGTTGGGAAGAGATGGGGGTATTTCCGTATCATTTGGTCTTTGCGTTCCCAGGTATATTCGGGGCCTCTACGCGAATTCCAACGGACTTTAACAATAGGTATGTTGCTCTTACGAGTTTCTTTGACCTCTTCTTTCATAATCTCTATAGGTTCTTCGATAAAGTGCATTTGCTCATCAATGCGGATATCATCCAAAGGAATAACAAGAGTATCTTCGGCGAGACACTTTTTCAGATTTGAGACATGAAACACATCATGTACTTGACTTAGTTCAGCTGGAAGTTCTAATCGATACGCAACGGGACCGATTCTTTGAATAACTTTGAAAGGTCCAACATAACGCGGACTGAGTTTACTTCGTTTACCGAAGCGGATAACACCCTTTCAAGGAGATACTTTCAACATAACGTTATCTCCAACTTGGAATTCTAACGGTTTTCGGTGAGGGTCGGCATAACTCTTTTGTCGACTACGAGCGGTTTCTAAACGCTTCTTGATTTGCACGATCTTTTCGGAAGTTTCATGAATAAGTTCAGGACCAGTTAATTGTCTGTCCTCGAGTTCATCCCAACACAACGGAGATCTACATTTGCGACCGTATAAAGCTTCGAATGGTGTAGCTTTAATACTAGAGTGATAGCTGTTGTTGTAAGAAAACTCGGCTAAAGGTAGGTGTTTATCCCACCCTTTACCGAAATCGATAACACATGCTCGTAGCATATCCTCCAAAGTTTGGATAGTTCGTTCACTTTGACCGTTCGTTTACGGATGATAAGCTGTACTCATGTCGAGTCGAGTTCCAAGAGACGCTTGCAAGGATTTCCAGAAATTGGAAGTAAATCGACTATCGCGATCCGAGATAATAGAAGTAGGGACACCGTGACGAGTAACAATCTCTTTAACATAGAGTTAAGCTAACTTTTCCATTCTGTCAGTCTCTTTGATTGGTATGAAATGTGCAGACTTAGTGAGACGATCAACTATGACCTAAATTGTATCATTGCCATTTGCAGTCTTAGGCAATTTTGTGATAAAGTCCATAGCTATACCATCCCACTTCCACTGTGGAATATCGGGTTGAGTTAGAAGACCAGAAGGCTTTTGGTGCTCGGCTTTGACTTTTGAACAAGTAAGACACTTACTCACATAAGTAGCAATGTCGCCTTTCATGTTGGGCCACCAGTAGAACTCTTTCATATCATGATACATTTTACTAGAACCGGGATGAATAGAATACCTAGTCTTATGTGCTTCATCCAAGACTAGTTCACGGAGATTACCATAACGAGGAACCCAAATTCGATTACCAAAGTATCTTGTACCATTGGACTTAACTTGCAGTTGGTTTTCGAAATTTATAGGTCCTTCTCCTTCGACAAGTGTTGGTTTAATAGCTTCAAGTTGAGCTTCGCAGATTCATGATATGAGATTTGATTTGATTTTTAGATTCAGAGCACGAACACGCTTAACATCGTCTTTTCGACTAAGGGCATCGGCAACTACATTCGCCTTGCCAGGATGATATTTCAGTTCACAGTAATAATCGTTCAAAGTCTCAAGCCATCGACTTTGTCTCATATTCAACCGTTTCTGATCAAAGATATGTCTAAGACTTTTATGGTCAGTGTACACGGTAAAATAGGTACCATAGAGATAATGTCTCCATATCTTTAATGCAAATACCATGGCACCTAACTCAAGGTCGTGTGTGGTATAGTTCTCCTCGTGTTTCTTCAACTGTCTAGATGCGTAGGCAATAACCTTTTCACGTTGCATTAAAACACAACCAAAGCCTTGCTTTGAGGCATCACAGTAAACAACAAAATCTTCAGTACCTTCAGGTAAAGATAGAATCGGGGCTGTGGTTAACTTCTCCTTCAGAATCTTGAAAGCAGATTCCTGTTCTTCGGACCACTCAAACTTCTTCCCTTTTTGAGTTAGCTTCGTAAGAGGTTTGGCAAGAAGGGAAAAATCCTTTATGAATCTCCGATAATAACCGGCAACTCCCAAAAATTGACGAATATGCTTCGCAGTCTTTGGTATCTCCCAGTTCTGGATAGCGGTAATCTTAGCTGGATCGACATGTATTCCTTTACTATCAACAACGTGTCCAAGGAATTGTATGGTTCTAAGCCAAAACTCACACTTAGAAAATTTTGCGTAGAGTTGTTCTTTTCTTAAGAGTTCAAGAATCAATCGTAAATGTTGCTCATGTTCTTTCTCGCTTTTAGAATAGATCAAGATGTCGTCGATGAAAACAATAACGAATTTATCAAGGTAAGGCTTGCAAACACGGTTCATAAGATCCATAAATACGGCTGGAGCATTGGTTAAACTGAAAGGCATAACACAGAATTCATAATGTCCGTATCGGGTGCGGAATGCAGTCTTAGGAATGTCTGATTCCTTGACTCTGAGCTGGTGATAACCGGATCTTAAATCAATCTTAGAATAAACGCTTGACCCTTGAAGTTGGTCGAATAGATCATCAATGCGAGGTAACGGGTAACGGTTCTTTATGGTAAGCTTGTTGAGCTCTCGATAATCAATACACATTCTCAACGTACCATCCTTCTTTTTGACAAACAAGACAGGAGCTCCCCACGGGGACGTACTTGGACGAATAAAACCTAGATCCAAAAGTTCTTGGAGTTGGTTAGAAAGTTCCTTCATTTCGGAAGGTGCTAAACGATACGGTGCTTTAGCAATGGGTGCAGCACCTGGAGATAAATCGATTTGAAATTCAACTTGACGAGGTGGTGGAAGACCAGGGAGATTTTCGGGAAACACATCGGGAAAATCTTTAACAACCAGGACGTTTTCAATACGCGTTTCTTCAAATTTGATCATTTTAACGTGAGCTAGTATGGCGGAGTAACCTTTCACAAGGTACTTACGGGCTTTAAGACATGAGATGATATTAAGATTGGAACAACTTCGTTCGCCTTGGATAATAAGAGTTTCTCCACTTCCTAACGGAATTTGAACGGTCTTATCGAAACACATGATGGCTGCTCTCAATGGACCTAACCAATCCATTCCAACCACTACATCGAAACTACCTAGCTCGACCGGCAAAAGGTCTATCTTGAATTCCTTATCGGCTAGAATTAGGTTGCAGTTTTTATATATTTTATCGACTTTCATTAACTTCCCATTAGCCACTTCTACTAATCGTCTGGTTTTTAGGGTTTGGGGCTTTTCAGTAAAGAGGGTGCAAAACTCATTTGACACATAACTCTTATCGACTCCCGTATCAAATAAAATAGTGGCATAACAATTATTGACGAGGTACGTACCGGTAATGACCTCATCCTCATCACGGGCTTCTGCAGCAGTAATCACAAAAGCACGACCTTTGGCAGTAGCATTTGCTCCAGTAGCTGGAGTATCTTTCTTCTTTGGACAATTCGGGCTAATATGCCCCTTTTCACCACAAGTATAGCATGTTGGAGGAGCTCTAGCCGGAACAATGTCTCTATTCTGAGGTAGGTTTCTACAAGTCTTTGCAGCATGGCCTATCTTCTTACATATTGTACACACAGCAGTGCACTTTCCAGGATGATGCCTTTCACATCTAGAACAAAACGGACTAGTACCCTGATAACCGGGTCTCGTACCATTCGCCAGTTTCTTATTAACATTTTGAGCTGAACCCTGAGATGGTTCAAATTTCCTCTTATTGTCACCGTTTTTAACTTCGACTTGTTTATTAGCCGAAACTCTCCTACGTTTAGCCATCATTAAACTCTGTGCCATGTGGATCACAGCATCCACAGTAATCTTTTCGACAGAAATCACATTCCCTTGAACATCCTCGGGTAGACCCTCTATATACCGCTCTATTTTGCGGGCTTCAGTTGGGAACATTTCGGGACATAAGGTACAGAGCTCCAGAAAACGATTGGTATAGATTTCGATATCGGTTCCTTTAACTCTGAGTTCCCAGAACTCAGCTTCGAGCTTTTGGACTTGACTTCTTGGGTAAAACTTATTGACCATCATTCCTTTGAGTTCATCCCATGGGGTAGCATTAGCATTATCTATTCCCACATATTTGGTATGAGCAGTCCACCATGTCATAGCATTGCCAGTGAGTGAACTTGTGGAAAACTTCACTCGATCATTATCTCCGCAGTTACAGACACGGAAGATTGATTCTAGCTTTTCAAACCATCGGACCAGTTCTACGGCTTCTTCTTTTCCACTAAAAGTGGGTGGTTTACAGTTCTTAAAATCTTTATAGGAGCAAGTTTTAGGAGGAAAATTATGATTGTTGTTGTTATTGTTATTGCCTTGGGCGGCAGCCAGCAACAATTGAAATTGCTCAGAAGAAAGAGTGACATTTGGCATAAGATTGTTGTTGTTGTTGTTACCACGAGTTGAGTCAGCCATTGATCTTCAATACATAAATACATTATTAGTTGAAGAATCAAGGTGTTATAAGTTCATAATCAAGATTTATAACGTTTGCACAACACACATAGGTGAATAAGACAATATGCTTAAATAAACACTTAACAATATTAGAAACGAGGCATTATATAAGCCTTTATTACACGAGTTTGGAATGGAAAAAGTTTAGGCATAAGCCTTTACATAGATAGGTAAATGGAAAAATATGAAACAAAAGATAGGTTTTAGTTCTTCTTTTTCTTGTCTCAGCTTCCTTCATAAATTTCTCTATATTTTCATTTTTCTCCTTTTGTTTCTCGTGGAGGTATTCAAGATTATCGTTGAGGTTAGTGATGCGGCTGTTGACAAAGTTATCGTTGAAATCCTTGATAGCCAGTTGATGATTGTTCCGGTTTTTCTCTATTTTCATCTTAGACTCAACTAGTTCTTGGAGGTAGGCAAGAGATTGCTTTCCCCAAAGGGTATTCCGTTCTTCCTCAGTCTTCACTTTCATTACTGTCTCCATCACTTTGTCCATGTTATTTTTTACAAGTTTTTCTAGTCTTTCAGTTTGAGAGTCGAAGGACTCTTTGATGATTTCTTTCAAGATTTTGTTTTCATTTTCTAGGTTGTTTAGACGCACTTCTATTTGAGCAACATGACGTCTACTAAACTCCCTATTCTTCTCACAACTACTCTGAAGGTTGAGGATATCAGACTTCACCCTTACGTGTTCCATGTTATTACAAAATAATGGATCGGCTTCTCTAGTGGCAGCGGGTTCGGGTTGTTTTCTCTTTCGAGATGAGTTTTCAGATGATTCTTTAATAGGCTCTTCTTCAGGCTCATAACCTGAGAAGTCACTATCGTAGTTAGGGAGGTCTTGAAGAGCATTCCGTTTGGGAGTATTCATCGGTTGATGAGAGTCAGCAGTATTGGCATGATGTTTTCCTTTGCTTTCATTTCTCGGGGTTGTATAATATTCGGGAGACCCACACGAGTTGTAACGAGTGTTCGGGCTATAGTTCATTGGTGGTGAAGGAGGACTATAATGAAATGTCCCGTTCTTATTGATTAAAAACGTTCCATATTAATTGATTTCGTTGCGAGGTTTTGACCTCTATATGAGACGTTTTTCAAAGACTGCATTCATTTTTAAAACAAACCATAACCTTTATTTCATAAATAAAGGTTTAAAAAGCTTTACGTAGATTATCAAATAATGATAATCTAAAATATCATGTTTACACACGAACATTACATAATGGTTTACAATACAAATATGTTACATCGAAATCAGTTTCTTGAATGCAGTTTTTACACAATATCATACAAACATGGACTCCAAATCTTGTCCTTATTTTAGTATGCAACAGCGGAAGCTCTTAGTATTCACCTGAGAATAAACATGCTTTAAACGTCAACAAAAATGTTGGTGAGTTATAGGTTTAACCTATATGTATCAAATAGTAACAATAGACCACAAGATTTCATATTTCAATACACATCCCATACATAGAGATAAAAATCATTCATATGGTGAACACCTGGTAACCGACATTAACAAGATGCATATATATAAGAATATCCCCATCATTCCGGGACACCCTTCGGATATGATATAAATTTTGAAGTACTAAAGCATCCGGTACTTTGGATGGGGTTTGTTAGGCCCAATAGATCTATCTTTAGGATTCACGTCAATTAGGGTGTCTGTTCCCTAATTCTTAGATTACTAGACTTAATAAAAAGGGGCATATTCGATTTCGATAATTCAACCATAGAATGTAGTTTCATGTACTTGTGTCTATTTTGTAAATCATTTATAAAACCTGCATGTATTCTCATCCCAAAAATATTAGATTTTAAAAGTGGGACTATAACTCACTTTCACAGATTTTTACTTCGTCGGGAAGTAAGACTTGGCCACTGGTTGATTCACAAACCTATAACAATATATACATATATATCAAAGTATGTTTAAAATATATTTACAACACTTTTAATATATTTTGATGTTTTAAGTTTATTAAGTCAGCTGTCCTCGTTAGTAACCTACAACTAGTTGTCCACAGTTAGATGTACAGAAATAAATCGATAAATATTATCTTGAATCAATCCACGACCCAGTGTATACGTATCTCAGTATTGATCACAACTCAAACTATATATATTTTGGAATCAACCTCAACCCTGTATAGCTAACTCCAACATTCACATATAGAGTGTCTATGGTTGTTCTGAAATATATATAGATGTGTCGACATGATAGGTCGAAACATTGTATACTTGTCTATGGTATCTCAAGATTACATAATATACAATACAAGTTGATTAAGTTATGGTTGGAATAGATTTGTTACCAATTTTCACGTAGCTAAAATGAGAAAAAATTATCCAATCTTGTTTTACCCATAACTTCTTCATTTTAAATCCGTTTTGAGTGAATCAAATTGCTATGGTTTCATATTGAACTCTATTTTATGAATCTAAACAGAAAAAGTATAGGTTTATAGTCGGAAAAATAAGTTACAAGTCGTTTTTGTAAAGGTAGTCATTTCAGTCGAAAGAACGACGTCTAGATGACCATTTTAGAAAACATACTTCCACTTTGAGTTTAACCATAATTTTTGGATATAGTTTCATGTTCATAATAAAAATCATTTTCTCAGAATAACAACTTTTAAATCAAAGTTTATAATAGTTTTTAATTAACTAACCCAAAACAGCCCGCGGTGTTACTACGACGGCGTAAATCCGGTTTTACGGTGTTTTTCGTGTTTCCATGTTTTAAATCATTAAGTTAGCATATCATATAGATATAGAACATGTGTGTAGTTAATTTTAAAAGTCAAGTTAGAAGGATTAACTTTTGTTTGCGAACAAGTTTAGAATTAACTAAACTATGTTCTAGTGATTACGAGTTTAAACCTTCGAATAAGATAGTTTTATATATATGAATCGAATGATGTTATGAACATCATTACTACCTCAAGTTTAGTAGGTAAACCTACTGGAAGTGACAAGAAATGATCTAGCTTCAAAGGATCTTGGATGGCTTGAAAGTTCTTGAAGTAGGATCATGACACAAAAACAAGTTCAAGTAAGATTTTTACTCGAATTAAGATAGTTTATAGTTATAGAAATTGAATCAAAGTTTGAATATGAATATTACCTTGAATAAGAAAGATAACCTACTGTATATAACAAAGGTTTCTTGATCTTAGATGATTACTTGGAATTGATTAGAAAGCTTGGAAGTAAATTAGTAAACTTGAAGGGATTTTTGAAGTGTTCTTGAAGTGTTCTTCCTATGATGATTATAGCTTGATTCTTGAAGTGATTTTTGATGAAGATGATGATTAACTACTGGAAAAATACGTTCATAATAGTGTGTGTGTGTTGAGAGAGAATTAGAAAGAGAATTGGAAGTGAAATGGAGTGAATGATAAGTGGTAATTGGTGAGTGGTGAGTGGGGTTAAAAGGAGTTCTAGTTAGTTGACTAGCTCATGGTAGAAGTTAAAATTGATTAGTCATACATGACATAATCAAGAGTGGAATCCCATGCTAGTTCCTATTGGTATATACTCATAGTAAGTACGTCTTGAAGCTGTGTATAATACAGGTAAGAATACGACTAGAATTCTTGATGAAAGAAAAGAATGGAAAAGTAACTGTAACCATTTTCGTTAAGTATGAGTGTTTTGATATATGTCTTGAAGTCTTCCAAAAGTATTTTAATACATCTAAATACACTACATGTATATACATTTTAACTGAGTCGTTAAGTCATCGTTAGTCGTTACATGTAAGTGTTGTTTTGAAACCTTTAAGTTAACGATCTCAATTAATGTTGTTAACCCATTGGTTATTATATCTAATGAGATGTTAAATTATTATATTATCATGATATTATGATATATTAATATATCTTAATATGATATATATACATTTAAATGTCGTTACAACGATAATCGTTACATATATGTCTCGTTTCGAAATCCTTAAGTTAGTAGTCTTGTTTATATGTATATAACTCATTGTTAATATACTTATGGAGATACTTACTTATCATAATCTCATGTTAACCATATGTATATCCATATATATATCGTCATGTCGTTTTTACAAGTTTTAACGTTCGTGAATCGCCGGTCAACTTGGGTGGTCAATTGTCTATATGAAACATATTTCAATTAATCAAGTCTTAACAAGTTTGATTGCTTAACATGTTGGAAACATTTAATCAAGTAAATATCAATCTCAATTAATATATATAAACATGGAAAAGTTCGGGTCACTACAGTACCTACCCGTTAAATAAATTTCGTCCCGAAATTTTAAGCTGTTGGAGGTGTTGACGAATCTTCTGGAAATAGATGCGGGTATTTCTTCTTCATCTGATCTTCACGCTCCCAGGTGAACTCGGGTCCCTTACGAGCATTCCATCGAACCTTAACAATTGGTATCTTGTTTTGCTTAAGTCTTTTAACCTCACGATCCATTATTTCGACGGGTTCTTCGATGAATTGGAGTTTTTCGTTGATTTGGATTTCATCTAACGGAATAGTGAGATCTTCTTTAGCAAAATATTTCTTCAAATTCGAGACGTGTAAAGTGTTATGTACAGCCGCGAGTTATTGAGGTAACTCAAGTCGGTAAGCTACTGGTCCGACACGATCAATAATCTTGAATGGTCCAATATACCTTGGATTTAATTTCCCTCGTTTACCAAATCGAACAACGCCTTTCCAAGGTGCAACTTTAAGCATGACCATCTCTCCAATTTCAAATTCTATATCTTTTCTTTTAATGTCAGCGTAGCTCTTTTGTCGACTTTGGGCAGTTTTCAACCGTTGTTGAATTTGGATGATCTTCTCGGTAGTTTCTTGTATAATCTCCGGACCCGTAATCTGTCTATCCCCCACTTCACTCCAACAAATCGGAGACCTGCACTTTCTACCATAAAGTGCTTCAAACGGCGCCATCTCAATGCTTGAATGGTAGCTGTTGTTGTAGGAAAATTCTGCTAATGGTAGATGTCAATCCCAACTGTTTCCGAAATCAATAACACATGCTCGTAGCATGTCTTCAAGCGTTTGTATCGTCCTTTCGCTCTGCCCATCAGTTTGTGGATGATAGGCAGTACTCATGTCTAGACGAGTTCCTAATGCTTGCTGTAATGTCTGCCAGAATCTTGAAATAAATCTGCCATCCCTATCAGAGATAATAGAGATTGGTATTCCATGTCTGGAGACGACTTCCTTCAAATACAGTTGTGCTAACTTCTCCATCTTGTCATCTTCTCTTATTGGCAGGAAATGTGCTGATTTGGTGAGACGATCAACTATTACCCAAATAGTATCAAAACCGCTTGCAGTCCTTGGCAATTTAGTGATGAAATCCATGGTAATGTTTTCCCACTTCCATTCCGGTTTTTCAGGTTGTTGAAGTAGACCTGATGGTTTCTGATGCTCAGCTTTGACCTTAGATAAGTAACATCACCATCAGCCCGTAGTATGATATTGTCCGCTTTGGACACAAGCCGATCACCGACGGGCTACCCGCGCACGAGTACAACCCCGGATCGCACTTCTACCTCACGGATTTGCTTCTCGGGTAAACACCCTCAAAACGCGTCATGTTAGAGTGCGCAGCACAACTGGTATGATACTTTCCGCTCTGGGCCACAGGCCGATCACCGACAGGCCAACTTGCCCCGGATCGCACCTACCCGCACGGATTTAAACGCGTCTTACCAGAAGAGGTATCCACACCCTTATAAGGAGTGCTTTGTTTTCCTCTCCCACCGATGTGGGACGAGTCTGTTACAACTCTCCCCCCTTCGGGACACTGCGTCCCCGCAGGGCAAATCGATGCGGGCCCCAGCTCTGATACCATAAGTAACATCACCATCAGCCCGTAGTATGATATTGTCCGCTTTGGACACAAGCCGATCACCGACGGGCTACCCGCGCACGAGTACAACCCCGGATCGCACTTCTACCTCACGGATTTGCTTCTCGGGTAAACACCCTCGAAACGCATCATGTCAGAGTGCGCAGCACAACTGATATGATACTGTCCGCTCTGGGCCACAGGCCGATCACCGACATGCCAACTTGCCCCGGATCGCACCTACCCGCACGGATTTAAACGCGTCTTACCAGAAGAGGTATCCACACCCTTATAAGGAGTGCTTTGTTTTCCTCTCCCACCGATGTGGGACGAGTCTGTTCAAACATTCTCCTACGTATTTAGCAACATCGGCTTTCATACCCGGCCACCAAAAATATTTCCTGAGATCCTTGTACATCTTCCCCGTTCCAGGATGTATTGAGTATCTGGTTTTATGAGCTTCTCTAAGTACCATTTCTCTCATATCTCCAAATTTTGGTACCCAAATCCTTTCAGCCCTATACCGGGTTCCGTCTTCCTGAATATTAAGATGTTTCTCCGATCCTTTGGGTATTTCAACCTTTAAATTTCCCTCTTTTAAAACTCCTTGTTGCGCCTCCTTTATTTGAGTAGTAAGGTTATTATGAATCATTATATTCATAGATTTTACTCGAATGGGTTCTCTGTCCTTCCTGCTCAAGGCATCGGCTACCACATTTGCCTTCCCCGGGTGGTAACGAATCTCAAAGTTGTAATCATTCAATAATTCAATCTACCTACGCTGCCTCATATTCAGTTGTTTCTGATTAAATATGTGTTGAAGACTTTTGTGGTCGGTATATATAATACTTTTGACCTCATATAAGTAGTGCCTCCAAGTCTTTAATGCAAAAACAACCGCGCCTAATTCCAAATCATGCGTCGTATAATTTTGTTCGTGAATCTTCAATTGTCTAGACGCATAAGCAATCACCTTCGTTCATTGCATTAATACACAACCGAGACCTTGCTTTGATGCGTCACAATAAATTACAAAATCATCATTCCCTTTAGGCAATGACAATATAGGTGCCGTAGTTAGCTTTTTCTTCAATAACTGAAACGCTTTCTCTTGTTCATCATTCCATTCAAATTTCTTCCCTTTATGCGTTAATGCAGTCAAGGGTTTTGCTATTCTGTAAAAGTCTTGGATGAACCTTCTGTAGTAACCAGCTAGTCCTAAAAACTGGCATATGTGTTTCGGAGTTTTCGGGGTTTCCCACTTTTCAACAGTTTCTATCTTTGCCGGATCCACCTTAATACCTTCTTTGTTCACTATGTGACCGAGGAATTGAACTTCTTCCAACCAAAATGCACACTTTGAAAACTTAGCGTACAATTCTTCCTTCCTTAATACTTCTAACACCTTTCTCAAATGTTCACTGTGTTCTTGGTCATTCTTTGAGTAAATAAGTATGTCATCAATGAAAACAATGACAAACTTGTCAAGGTATGGTCCACACACTCGGTTCATAAGGTCCATGAACACAGCTGGTGCATTAGTTAAACCAAACGGCATGACCATAAACTCGTAATGACCGTAACGTGTTCTGAAAGCAGTCTTTGGAATATCATCTTCTTTCACTCGCATTTGATGATACCAGGAACGTAAGTCAATCTTTGAATAAACAGACGAGCCTTGTAGTTGATCAAATAAGTCATCGATTCTCGGTAGTGGGTAGCGGTTCTTGATGGTAAGTTTGTTCAACTCTCGGTAGTCGATACACAACCTGAATGTACCATCTTTCTTCTTGACAAACAAAACAGGAGCTCCCCACGGTGATGTGCTTGGTCGAATGAAACCACGCTCTAAAAGTTCTTGTAATTGGCTTTGCAGTTCTTTCATCTCGCTGGGTGCGAGTCTGTAAGGAGCACGAGCTATTGGTGCAGCTCCTGGTACAAGATCTATTTGAAATTCAACGGATCGCTGTGGGGGTAATCCCGGTAATTCTTTCGGAAATACATCGGGAAATTCTTTTGCGACGGGAACATCATTGATGCTCTTTTCTTTAGTTTGTACTTTCTCGACGTGTGCTAGAACAGCATAGCAACCTTTTCTTATTAGTTTTTGTGCCTTCAAATTACCAATAATATGTAGCTTCGTGTTGCCCTTTTCTCCGTACACCATTAAGGGTTTTCCTTTTTCTCGTATAATGCGAATTGCATTTTTGTAACAAACGATCTCTGCTTTCACTTCTTTCAACCAGTCCATACCGATTATCACATCAAAACTCCCTAACTCTACTGGTATCAAATCAATCTAAAATGTTTCGCTAACCAGTTTAATTTCTCGATTCCGACATATATTATCTGCTGAAATTAATTTACCATTTGCTAATTCGAGTAAAAATTTACTATCCAAAGGCGTCAATGGACAACTTAATTTAGCACAAAAATCTCTACTCATATAGCTTCTATCCGCACCCGAATCAAATAAAACGTAAGCTGATTTATTGTCAATAAGAAACGTACCCGTAACAAGCTCCGGGTCTTCCTGTGCCTCTGCCGCATTAATATTGAAAACTCTTCCGCGGCCTTGTCCATTCGTGTTCTCCTGGTTCGGGCAATTTCTAATAATGTGGCCCGGTTTTCCACATTTATAACAAACTACATTGGCATAACTTGCTCTGACACTACTTGCTCTGCCATTACTCATTTCGACACCATTTGTTCCTTTCGTTCTATTAACCCCTGGTCCGTAGACCTCAAACTTCGCCGCGCTATGACCATTTCTTTTACACTTGTTGCAAAATTTGGTGCAGAACCCCGAGTGATACTTTTCACACCTTTGGCATAGCTGCTTCTGATTGTTGTTGTTGTTGCGGTTATTATTGTTGTTGGGATGATTGTTGTAGTTGCTGTTGTTGTTGTTGTTGTTGTTGGGCCGTTTGTTGTAGTTGCGATTGATGTTGCGATTGTTGGGATAATTGTTGCGGTTATTGTTGTAATTGCTGTTGCTGTTGTTGTATTGGTGATTCTTATCACCGTTTTCCTCCCACTTTCTTTTGACTTGCTTCACATTGGCCTCTTCAGTAGTCTGTTCTATAATTCTTTCTTCAATCTGGTTCACTAGTTTGTGAGCCATTCTACATTCCTGTTGTATGGAGGCAGGCTCGTGTGAACTTATATCTTCTTGGATTCTTTCCGGTAATCCTTTCACAAACGCGTCGATCTTCTCTTCCTCATCTTCGAATGCTCCCGGACACAATAGGCACAATTCTGTGAATCGTCTTTCGTATGTGGTAATATCAAATCCTTGGGTTCGTAACCCTCTAATTTCTGTCTTGAGCTTATTGACCTCGGTTCTGGGACGGTACTTCTCGTTCATCAAGTACTTGAATGCTGACCACGGTAGTGCGTACGCATCATCTTGTCCCACTTGCTCTAGATAGGTATTCCACCATGTTAACGCAGAACCTGTGAAGGTATGCGTAGCGTACTTCACTTTGTCCTCTTCAGTACACTTACTTATGGCAAACACCGATTCGACCTTCTCGGTCCACTGTTTCAATCCGATCGGTCCTTCGGTTCCATCAAATTTCAAAGGTTTGCAGGCAGTGAATTCTTTGTAGGTGCATCCTACACGATTTCCTGTACTGCCAGATCCAAGGTTATTGTTGGTATGTAGCGCAGCCTGTACTGCGGCTATGTTTGAAGCTAGAAAAGTACGGAATTCCTCTTCATTCATATTCACGGTGTGTCGAGTAGTCGGTGCCATTTCCTTCAAAATAGTCAAATGGAACAAGTTAATCATACAGAATATTAAGAGTAGTTAATAGTATTTCGTAGCATAATATGAACTCATTTATAAAAGCTTTTTCTTCATATTAGCGTTTTATACGTTTAAATTCGGGTAGTACCTACCCGTTAAGTTCATACTTAGTAGCTAATATACAATTCAACTACTACAATTCTATATGAAAAACTGATTGTAATAATATTTCGCGTTCAAACTTTTATACAATATTTTAAAAACTTACAATACCGCTTATTTTACATAAAGCATGAAATATAGCACACAATAACTTTGATACAAGATAGTTGTGAAGATAATTCTAGCTAGTACACAAGTCGTTCAGTAAAGGCAATAAAGACACGTAATTCATACGTCCAGAAACAAGTCATGCATTCTGGTTTTACTAGGACTACTTCCCATCCTTGGTCTTGTGGAACATAACCGTTATGGTCGTTGATAAGACAGCGTGTTGTAACGTCGTCAAAGGGACGAGGGTTACGTAATGACCAACAGTCTCGTAATAACCTAAAAACCTCATTTCTTACCCCAATTACCGACTCCGTCACTTGTGGGAACGTTTTGTTTAATAGTTGTAGCCCAATGTTCTTGTTCTCACTTTGGTGAGAAGCGAACATTACTAACCCATAAGCATAACATGCTTCTTTATGTTGCATGTTAGCCGCTTTTTCTAAATCACGAAGTCCTATATTCGGATATACTGAGTCAAAATAATTTCTTAACCCGTTGCGTAAAATAGCATTTGGGTTCCCCGCAATATATGCGTCAAAGTAAACACATCGTAACTTATGGATTTCCCAATGTGATATCCCCCATCTTGTGATGACCCGGAAATTTCTGATCAAATTTAAACTTAATCTTCATATGGTTCCGACACGATAAGCAAAGTCTGTAATGTTAAGTCTCACAACTTTGAACTGTGTTCATGTATGCATTTAACCTTTGACAATTCCCGACGATTCACGAACAATTGTTTGTAAATAAATGTGTGTGTATATATATATATATATGAAAATATATATATAATAATTTGAAATTATAAAATAAACATTAAAATTAAATATGTAAAATAGAATACAAAATAATTAAGTGTAAATTTAAAATGAACCTATATATAAATATATATGATTTCTATGATAAATTATTATATTATATGTACATTGTAATATATATATATATATATATATATATATATATATATATATATATATATATATATATATATATATATATATATATATATATATATAATTTATAAATATTCAGTATTGGTTATCATATTATATATGATTATTAAATATTACATAATTAATAATAATACAAGTTAAAATATAATTGTTGTACTAATATTATTACTTTCATTATCAGTATTATTATTAATACTATATGAAATCTGATACATTTGATTTAATATATTATTACTATTATAAATTATTATTATTATCATAGTTATTAGAAAATAATACAACTTATTATTATTATCATTAACGTTATTAATATCATTATTAACAATATTGTTAATAGTTGTCATTATACTTGTTATTAGTATTATTATTGTTATTTTTATTATTAGTATTGAAAGTATTATTATTATTATTATTATTATTATTATTATTATTATTATTAATATATTTGTATTTATTAACTACTAATATTAATTATATATATATATATATATATATATATATATATATATATATATATATATATATATATATATATATATATATATATATATATATATATATATATATATATATATATATATATATATATATATATATAAATCATAACAAATAATGCAAATCTATTAGCCATCGACATATGATCTTTTTAGATTGCCTGCTGGGTTAAAAATATCTACATCAAGTAGTACAATTCAGTTTCAAGTCTTTATCTGCTTTCCATGGTTTTGTATGTTACTTCCTGGATTGATTCTTAATGTCTCCACAGCCTTGCTAATCTACATCTTAATTATATATGCATATACTTATGCACAAGCACACACTTACACAAAACTCACTTTATCCCTTCTCTCGTTTCTCTTAACATTCGATCAAGATCATCTAATGAACGTTGCTCATCTTTTATTTCTGTTTGAACCAACTCAAATACCAAAACCGGATGTACTCATTCTCTTGTTAATCAAAGACCACCAAGACAACTTCCATCACCTTTAGAATCACCATCACCTTTACCGCATTATAGATATTCACCACCTTAGCCTAACTGAGAACCACACCTACCCAAGCACCAAATTTTCGCTTCTCTTTAATGTTGTTTAAACGAACCTTGATCACCATCGATAAACCAAGAACAAAACTCACCATCACAATAAATAATCACCACCACTCGCCACTATCATCTGTTTCCTGCTACTTTCCAACTACAGCTGCAAATTACAGCTGTTATTCCATTTTGTTCGAACCAAATAAACCCAAACACAATTATATATCACTACGGATGTACCTGCTAAGGTTAAAATCTTATTCTTTTTTTTTTCTGAGCAATTTAAAATAATGAAATGGATCGTATGTAAGCTCGTTCAAATTGGATAAATAATACTTCTTCACTAGCGCATTATTTAAAAACAAGTGGGAGGAAAATCATCAAATATGGCCGACAATGGTTAGTGCATGGGGTTCGATTATAGAGTATCCAATAAATATAGTACCACTTATATATTCTTAAAAAAAAAAAAAAAAGAAAAAAACCAAAACGTTCCATTATGAAGACATGAACCGAAATTTTTACCTTTGTTTATGTTGGACACGTTTTGTTTTTTTTCTTTAAATGGGACCAAATATATGAAATAAAGATACATGTTATGATAGTGCACTTAAGGTGGGAAACATAAAGGTGTAGGAGTTTCATTTTTTTTTTTTTTTTTTTTTTGCTACGGATACCATTTTTTTTTAAATTTGTTTGTGGTTAGTCATGAATTTGAAAGAGGCCGTGATTATTAATTTTTTTTTTATAATACGTTATTAATAATGAAAGACAAATAAAACATGAATGATCGAAATGATGATTAACGATGACCATGAGATGATGATATTTATTTTTTTATTAAAAGATATAAGGATGATGATGGTATCTATATATGATATCATGGAGTAACGATCATAAAATGTTTGATGATGATTTACGAATGATGTATTGAAGATAATGATACATGTATGGTGTTGGAATGATAATGAAGATGATAGGTGGTTATATTAATGATGATATGGGTAGAAGATGATTACACAGTGATTTATATGATAAATATATAATAATGCGAATTCAATCTGAAATGCACGATCAGAGGAATGGTTAGGTAGTTGTTTGGGTAAGCGAGAGGTCGCGGGTTCGAGCCTAGGCAAGGGCAATTATTTTTGGCTTATTCTTGTAAGGTAGCATTCCTTTTATTATTATTATTATTATTATTACTATTACTAGTATTAAGAATTTCTATTAAAATTAGTAGTTTTAATGTAAAAATAATACAACCTTTTTATTTTTACTTTCATTACCAAATTTTTTATATATTTTATTATTATTATTAACATAACTACATTAGTATTTTATAATAAATAATAATTATATATCTAAAGTAAATAAAGTAAAAATATTATTAAAGAAACTTATAAATTATTAAATATAAAGATTACATCACTAAGAATAATACATAAATTATTCGATTACCATTATATGTGTTAATATATATAAATGATATAGGTTCATGAATCCGAGGACAACCCTGCATTATTCAGTTTGTCTAATGTCGTCATATGTATTTTTACTACAAAATACATTAGGTGAGTTTCATTCGCCCTTTTACTCTTTACATTTTTGGGCTGAGAATAATGCAAATGCTTTATTAACTGTTTTACAATATTTATATGTGTGAGTTTCATTGATCCCCTTTTACTCTTTACATTTTTGGGGATGAGAATACATGCAAATGCTTTAGTAACTGTTTTACAATAATTATATGCGTGAGTTTCATTTGCCTTTTTACCCTTTATATTTTTGGGCTGAGAATACATGCACTGCTTTTATAAATGCTTTACGAAATAGACACAAGTGATCAAAACTACATTATATGGTTGAATGATCGAAATTGAATATGCCCCTTTTTATTAAGTCTGGTAATCTAAGAATTAGGGAACAGACACCCTAATTGACGCGAACTCTAAAGATAGATCTATCGGGCCCAACAAGCCCCATCCAAAGTACCGGATGCTTTAGTACTTCAAAATTTATATCATGTCCGAAGGAGGATCCCGGAATGATGGGGATATTCTTATATGCATATTGTTAATGTCGGTTACCAGGTGTTCAATCCATATGAATGATATTTTTGTCTCTATGCATGGGACGTATGTTTATGAGAAATGGAAATATGAAATCTTGTGGTCTATTAAAATTATGAAATGATTATTTATGATAAACTAATGAACTCACCAACCTTTTGGTTGAAACTTTAAAGCATGTTTATTCTCAGGTATGAAAGAAACATTCCGCTGTGCATTTGCTCATTTTAAAGACATTATTTGGAGTCGATCATCGCAATGGAACCAGATGTTGGTGACTTCGTCCAGATGGATTAGGACGGGTCCTTTCAGTTGGTATCAGAGCGATGGTCTTAGCGAACCAGGTCTTGCATTAGTGTGTCTAACTGATAGTTGTTTAGATGCATTAGTGAGTCTGGACTTCGACCGTATCTGCATGTCAAAAGTTTTGCTTACCATTTTGTCGGAAATCATCTGCTTATCATCCTTAGGATATTACCTGCTTATCATTCCTAGTCTAGACACATCTTACTGCAATGATTGCATGAATAGTGTATAGACAAAATTCGTATCATAGCGTATCTGCTAATTCATATCTTAGCATATCTGTTACTGTAGACTTTGCCTGACAGCTTCCGTAGATTCCTCCATAACTTATGGGATTTTAGTATTATATATGCATATGTAAATTATGTATTGCAGGGTACTAATCTACATCCTATAATCTATTTCTTATCGAAAATCCTTCATCTGATCGTACGAGATGAATCCTGCAACCAGTTCGAGTCCCTCAGATTCCGATAGCTATTCTGATAGTTATTCCGACAGCTATTCCGATATAGATGTTCACCTAAGCTCCGAAAACAGCGTCATCGGCAGGAATCAACCAATCAACCATTATCAATTCATCTGATGGGTTCGTAGTTGACTTAATTAATGGAAAATGCGCAGAAGGCAATCCATTCCATTAACCGAATTCACCTCTTGACAATGAACCTGAAGCGTTTACCGGCGAAACTGCTCGAGACACCATTTTCAATCTCATTTCCAGGGTAACTCGACAAGATCATATTCTATCCACAATTCTGAACCTTATTCACCCGCTTGTTCCGACCGACAATCATCCTGGAGTAATAAGTCAACGAACTTCGCGCTCGAATAATCAATTAGGAGAATATGGTGAAAAATGTACCAGCTTCAGCAACATCACCGGCATCAACAGTACAATCAATAACAGCACCAGTATCATCAACAATCCATGCTTCAATATCATCATATGTACTTTAAGTATGATCTTCGTTCTACGTATCGTTCTACTTCATTTATCTTCGTTCGACATGGCGAATATGTAATCTCTAAAGTTTTAGAGATTATTTATTCTAGTTCCAACCGAAAAGCAAATGAGTTTAATATCATATTAACTCATTAAATCCATGAATAAATCCGAAGAAAATATATATGTATATATGTTTTCATAAAGATTGTAATTAAAAAAAATTCTCTTGTACAAACTGTTAATGGTGAAAATATTTTAACGGGTAGGTAATACCCGAGAACTATTTAAATTTCACATTAATAAGTTACATTGTACGTTCTTCGAATCTGTTTCAACAAGTCATATACTATCCTACTTACATCCACCGATATACAAATCCGTTCACCACAGAATAACCATATTCATCCAATTACATATTTGGATTTTGATCTATCATAATCCATCAAGTGGCATAACGAAGAAATAATGGACACAATAAAAATTGATTAGAAACAGATTAATTAACAATATGAAATTCTATTAAGAATCCACGCTGACAAAATCCTAGCTAACTGTTCCTAGCTAACTGTTAATTCCGTATTACCATTTAATTATTGCAATTTATTTATCGCAGTTTATTTATCGCAATTTACATTCTCGCAATTTCATTTATCGTCATTTAATTTCTGTTATTTACTTTACGCACTTTATTTATCGTCATTTAATTTCTGTTATTTATTTTACGCACTTTAAATATCGGGACATGTATACAAGGTTTTGACATATCATATCGACGCATCTATATATATTATTTGGAATCACCATAGACACTCTATATGCAGTAATGATCGAGTTCTCTATACAGGGTTGAGGTTGATTCTCAAATAATATATATACTTTGAGTTGTGATCGAGTCTGAGACATGTACACGGGTCACGATATTTATTAATCAATTCGAATATTATATATTAAATTATATATGAATTACTGGACTGTTACTGTGGAATATCAACTGTGGACTACCAACACTGGACAATTAAAATGAATTAAAATATTGATTATAACATATGAAACTAAACAATTCTTCAAGTTGCCACTTGATTTCATCTTAAACCTCATTTGTATCTTGACAATTCCAGTCTATTTTCAAACCTTTTATGATTCTTGAAAACACCTCAATCGAGAGGATGAACCAACCGCACTTCATCTACGAAAGAAAAGGTTAATTCATATAGTTATGCACCTGAAAACACTCGGAACCTGAGTAAACGTTAAACACGTATCTGTGTTACATTTTTTGGCATTGTTATTACCAAAAATAACTTTGCAATTCCTTTTCAAAATTAGTCAATTTTGTCACAGCTCCAACAAGTCAACTTCGACTTTTCGTTCGAAACAACCTTATTATAATCTTGATATATACGCGTGCTCTTTTATTGTTACCAGGGAACCTTTCGTATTCCACCATATTACCATCAGCGTTTAATCATCTAAAAACACAATTTTCCTGAAACCACCTTGGATTAATAATCGATGATTCAGATATCAAAGCATTAAATGCAGAGGAAACAGAAAAATGGTAGATGGTCTAAACGACCAAAAGTTTGATGATAAAGAAAGGAGTGTTGGGAACGCTCGATAGAAAAATTGGGTATTGAAAAACAGATTGAGCTATCTATGAAGGAGACCAAGGACAAATACAAGGACCATACCATATATTCAAAGAATCCAGATAATTCTGGATCCGATGAAACCTTCAATGAATATCTTGCTCCGTACTCATGTTAAAAATCTTGCGAAAAGTCTTTCCCCATCAACCATCGAACTTAGAAATTCCAAAATATCATCATCAATATCTTCGATATTTCTGAGGATATTTTCATAAATGTTCTCATCCGAAATTATATACCTCCTCGTGCTTCCTGTGTATCATTATATGGGAAACATTCAATAGAAAATTTAGTACCGAAAAGCAGATTATGCGAAACTAGGAAGAAAGCCGTGGACAAATCACAAAGAATAAGTTTGACTTCAAAGAATCCAAATGATTCTGTTTCTGATGAAATCTTTAGTGAATACGTTGCTTCCGAATCCAAACTCTTACGGACAAATTTTCTTCACCATCCTTCGATATTAGAAATTTCAAGATATCATCGTATCTTTAATTATAAATGTCCTCCATATTTCTGAAGATATTTTCATAACAATTCTTATCTGAAATCATTGATCTCTTCGTGCTATCAGTGTTACATCATATAGAAACTATTAGTTTCTATATTCTGTAAACTTTCGAGCTTAAAATGTGAATGTTATTGAAATAATGTTTGGAACTGATGCATGAGTTAGTATAATATAATGACACTTGATCAACGTGATTATATTACAGTAAGTCATGCTGAGTTTCTAATGGAACGTGATGATTCACAGAACATACCGTCATCATGTACCATTTACACGACTCTTACATTCTAACCAATTTCCAAACATATTAAGAACATATCTTCTTAATAGTTCTATCTTTCTGGATATTCTGGTAAATTGACAAGTCAGATTGTACTATTACCATTTCTTTCCTAGAACATTAACTGTGTTCATTCCGAAATTTATATCTGCGAATTGTGGACCATTACAAGCGGTGCTTAATCGCAAGAAGAAGAAACGAAGGGGCAAAGCTTCGAAATAGAAATTGGAGTATAAATCGCAGCAAATAGGAGGGAGTATTAACTGTGGATGACAATGATTATAGGAAACAGAAATAGGGATATTGAAATATAAGGGGAGATATAAAGCTCGATAACAGCAAATAAATTATAAACCGTGCATATCAATGTTTATCGCAACATAAAGATACGGGAGAATTATAAAGTACTATAACCCCAAGGTAATAGTAGAAGTAAATAAATTCTTCTGGTGGAAGATTGAAAAGAAGGATGACAGAAATGATAATTAGAAAAATATCAAGGATTAGAACGGAATTAAGCATTTTCACAATCTTTTAGATGTATGAACTAAGAATGAAAGTATAGGGGAATGGTGAGAATAATGGAACGGAAGAGTTTAATTTATAATGAACATATCAGATAGAGTAATCGAGGCAGATCACCGTATTTAATTATAGAAATCTTAGTTTCCTTATTCGCCGAAAAATCAATTCTCTTAGATTCCGAAGATTTTCTTTAAATCCCTTGAATTCCGGAATTCAACCAAGACTACGTCAAAAGTTAAATCTCTATCTTAATCTTTTGTGACAGCTTCATTCGTACTCTTTGAATAATCGAATTGTTTTATCTATATTACTCAATGATGATAAAACTCTTTTTATCAACTCCTATTCGTCTTGAAAACATTTTTATTGTTAGCCATGACCACCCCACTCAAATTTCGGGACAAAATTTCTTTAACGGGTAGGTACTGTGATGACCCGGAAATTTCTGATCAAATTTAAACTTAATCTTCATATGGTTCCGACACGATAAGCAAAGTCTGTAATGTTAAGTCTCACAACTTTGAACTGTGTTCATGTATGCATTTAACCTTTGACAATTCCCGACGATTCACGAACAATTGTTTGTAAATAAATGTGTGTGTATATATATATATATATGAAAATATATATAATAATTTGAAATTATAAAATAAACATTAAAATTAAATATGTAAAATAGAATACAAAATAATTAAGTGTAAATTTAAAATGAACCTATATATAAATATATATGATTTCTATGATAAATTATTATATTATATGTACATTGTAATATATATATATATATATATATATATATATATATATATATATATATATATATATATATATATATATATATATATATATATATATATATATATATATATATATATATATATATATAATTTATAAATATTCAGTATTGGTTATCATATTATATATGATTATTAAATATTACATAATTAATAATAATACAAGTTAAAATATAATTGTTGTACTAATATTATTACTTTCATTATCAGTATTATTATTAATACTATATGAAATCTGATACATTTGATTTAATATATTATTACTATTATAAATTATTATTATTATCATAGTTATTAGAAAATAATACAACTTATTATTATTATCATTAACGTTATTAATATCATTATTAACAATATTGTTAATAGTTGTCATTATACTTGTTATTAGTATTATTATTGTTATTTTTATTATTAGTATTGAAAGTATTATTATTATTATTATTATTATTATTATTATTATTATTATTATTAATATATTTGTATTTATTAACTACTAATATTAATTTTATATATATATATATATATATATATATATATATTTATATATATATATATATATATATATATATATATAAATCATAACAAATAATGCAAATCTATTAGCCATCGACATATGATCTTTTTAGATTGCCTGCTGGGTTAAAAATATCTACATCAAGTAGTACAATTCAGTTTCAAGTCTTTATCTGCTTTCCATGGTTTTGTATGTTACTTCCTGGATTGATTCTTAATGTCTCCACAGCCTTGCTAATCTACATCTTAATTATATATGCATATACTTATGCACAAGCACACACTTACACAAAACTCACTTTATCCCTTCTCTCGTTTCTCTTAACATTCGATCAAGATCAACTAATGAGCGTTGCTCATATTTTATTTCTGTTTGAACCAACTCAAATACCAAAACCGGATGTACTCATTCTCTTGTTAATCAAAGACCACCAAGACAACTTCCATCACCTTTAGAATCACCATCACCTTTACCGCATTATAGATATTCACCACCTTAGCCTAACTGAGAACCACACCTACCCAAGCACCAAATTTTCGCTTCTCTTTAATGTTGTTTAAACGAACCTTGATCACCATCGATAAACCAAGAACAAAACTCACCATCACAATAAATAATCACCACCACTCGCCACTATCATCTGTTTCCTGCTACTTTCCAACTACAGCTGCAAATTACAGTTGTTATTCCATTTTGTTCGAACCAAATAAACCCAAACACAATTATATATCACTACGGATGTACCTGCTAAGGTTAAAATCTTATTCTTTTTTTTTTCTGAGCAATTTAAAATAATGAAATGGATCGTATGTAAGCTCGTTCAAATTGGATAAATAATACTTCTTCACTAGCGCATTATTTAAAAACAAGTGGGAGGAAAATCATCAAATATGGCCGACAATGGTTAGTGCATGGGGTTCGATTATAGCGTATCCAATAAATATAGTACCACTTATATATTCTTAAAAAAAAAAAAAAAAAAAAAAACCAAAACGTTCCATTATGAAGACATGAACCGAAATTTTTACCTTTGTTTATGTTGGACACGTTTTGTTTTTTTTCTTTAAATGGGACCAAAGATATGAAATAAAGATACATGTTATGATAGTGCACTTAAGGTGGGAAACATAAAGGTGTAGGAGTTTCATTTTTTTTTTTTTTTTTTTTGCTACGGATACCATTTTTTTTTTTAAAAATTTGTTTGTGGTTAGTCATGAATTTGAAAGAGGCCGTGATTATTATTATTTTTTTTATAATAAGTTATTAATAATGAAAGACAAATAAAACATGAATGATCGAAATGATGATTAACGATGACCATGAGATGATGATATTTATTTTTTTATTTAAAGATATAAGGATGATGATGGTATCTATATATGATATCATGGAGTAACGATCATAAAATGTTTGATGATGATTTACGAATGATGTATTGAAGATAATGATACATGTATGGTGTTGGAATGATAATGAAGATGATAGGTGGTTATATTAATGATGATATGGGTAGAAGATGATTACACAGTGATTTATATGATAAATATATAATAATGCGAATTCAATCAGAAATGCACGATCAGAGGAATGGTTAGGTAGTTGTTTGGGTAAGCGAGAGGTCGCGGGTTCGAGCCTAGGCAAGGGCAATTATTTTTGGCTTATTCTTGTAAGGTAGCATTCCTTTTATTATTATTATTATTACTATTACTAGTATTAAGAATTTCTATTAAAATTAGTAGTTTTAATGTAAAAATAATACAACCTTTTTATTTTTACTTTCATTACCAAATTTTTTATATATTTTATTATTATTATTAACATAACTACATTAGTATTTTATAATAAATAATAATTATATATCTAAAGTAAATAAAGTAAAAATATTATTAAAGAAACTTATAAATTATTAAATATAAAGATTACATCACTAAGAATAATACATAAATTATTCGATTACCATTATATGTGTTAATATATATAAATGATATAGGTTCGTGAATCCGAGGACAACCCTGCATTGTTCAGTTTGTCTAATGTCGTCATATGTATTTTTACTACAAAATACATTAGGTGAGTTTCATTCGCCCTTTTACTCTTTACATTTTTGGGCTGAGAATACATGCAAATGCTTTATTAACTGTTTTACAATATTTATATGTGTGAGTTTCATTGATCCCCTTTTACTCTTTACATTTTTGGGGCTGAGAATACATGCAAATGCTTTAGTAACTGTTTTACAATAATTATATGCGTGAGTTTCATTTACCTTTTTACCCTTTATATTTTTGGGCTGAGAATACATGCACTGCTTTTATAAATGCTTTACGAAATAGACACAAGTGATCAAAACTACATTATATGGTTGAATGATCGAAATTGAATATGCCCCTTTTTATTAAGTCTGGTAATCTAAGAATTAGGGAACAGACACCCTAATTGACGCGAACTCTAAAGATAGATCTATCGGGCCCAACAAGCCCCATCCAAAGTACCGGATGCTTTAGTACTTCGAAATTTATATCATGTTCGAAGGAGGATCCCGGAATGATGGGGATATTCTTATATGCATATTGTTAATGTCGGTTACCGGGTGTTCAATCTATATGAATGATATTTTTGTCTCTATGCATGGGACGTATGTTTATGAGAAATGGAAATATGAAATCTTGTGGTCTATTAAAATTATGAAATGATTATTTATGATAAACTAATGAACTCACCAACCTTTTGGTTGACACTTTAAAGCATGTTTATTCTCAGGTATGAAAGAAACATTCCGCTGTGCATTTGCTCATTTTAAAGACATTATTTGGAGTCGATCATTGCAATGGAACCAGATGTTGGTGACTTCGTCCAGATGGATTAGGACGGGTCCTTTCACATCTTTCGAACGAAAGCCTTTTATAAACCAAGGCATTCTTGGAACGTTCTTCGAATGTCTTACAAACTGATCTCGCCTTAAATAGTTGTGCCGAGGAATTCTGACCGACTCTAGACAAGATTTCATCAATCATGTCTCCGGGTAGGTCTCTTAAAATATTGGGTTGTCTATCCATTTTGTGTTTTTATACTGTAAAATAGACAAGAGTTAGATTCATAAAAAAAAAACTTATTAATACAAGCAATTTTAACATATATCATAAAGCATAAGCACACTATATTACATATATTACACCACACGAATACAACTATCTTATTCCGACTCGCTCGTTTCTTCTTGTTCGGTTTTGGTTCGTTTTGCCAAAATTCTAGGGATATATGATGTTCCCCTAATACGAGCCGTCGTTGTCCACATTGGTTTAGAAAAACCTGGTGGTTTAGAGGTTCCCGGGTCATTGTTACAACTTAAGGACTTCGGGGGTTGACGATACATATAAAGTTCATCGGGGTTGGAATTAGATTTCTCTATTTTTATGCCCTTTCCCTTATTATTTTCTTTTACCTTTTTAAATTCAGTTGGGGTAATTTCTATAACATCATCGGAATTCTCGTCGGAATCCGATTCATCGGAGAATTGGTAATCCTCCCAATATTTTGCTTCCTTGGCGGAAACACCATTGACCATAATTAACCTTGGTCGGTTGGTTGAGGATTCTCTTTTACTTAACCGTTTTATTATTTCCCCCACCGGTTCTATTTCTTCTTCCGGTTCCGATTCTTCTTCCGGTTCCGATTCTTCTTCCGGTTCCGACTCTTCTTCCGGTTCCGATTCTTCTTCCGGTTCCGACTCTTCTTCCGGTTCCTCTTCGGGAACTTGTGAATCAGTCCACGAATCATTCCAATTTACATTTGACTCTTCATTATTATTAGGTGAGTCAATGGGACTTGTTCTAGAGGTAGACATCTATCACATAATATCAAACACATTAAGAGATTAATATATCACATAATATTCATATGTTAAAAATATATAGTTTCCAACAAAAATGTTAAGCAATCATTTTTAAAGAAAACACGGTCGAAGTCCAGACTCACTAATGCATCCTAACAAACTCGATAAGACACACTAATGCAAATTTTCTGGTTCTCTAAGACCAACGCTCTGATACCAACTGAAATGTCCCGTTCTTATTGATTAAAAACGTTCCATATTAATTGATTTCGTTGCGAGGTTTTGACCTCTATATGAGACATTTTTCAAAGACTGCATTCATTTTTAAAACAAACCATAACCTTTATTTCATAAATAAAGGTTTAAAAAGCTTTACGTAGATTATCAAATAATGATAATCTAAAATATCTTGTTTACACACGACCATTACATAATGGTTTACAATACAAATATGTTACATCGAAATCAGTTTCTTGAATGCAGTTTTTACACAATATCATACAAACATGGACTCCAAATCTTGTCCTTATTTTAGTATGCAACAGCGGAAGCTCTTAGTATTCACCTGAGAATAAACATGCTTTAAACGTCAACAAAAATGTTGGTGAGTTATAGGTTTAACCTATATGTATCAAATCGTAACAATAGACCACAAGATTTCATATTTCAATACACATCCCATACATAGAGATAAAAATCATTCATATGGTGAACACCTGGTAACCGACATTAACAAGATGCATATATATAAGAATATCCCCATCATTCCGGGACACCCTTCGGATATGATATAAATTTCGAAGTACTAAAGCATCTGGTACTTTGGATGGGGTTTGTTAGGCCCAATAGATCTATCTTTAGGATTCGCGTCAATTAGGGTGTCTGTTCCCTAATTCTTAGATTACCAGACTTAATAAAAAGGGGCATATTCGATTTCGATAATTCAACCATAGAATGTAGTTTCATGTACTTGTGTCTATTTTGTAAATCATTTATAAAACCTGCATGTATTCTCATCCCAAAAATATTAGATTTTAAAAGTGGGACTATAACTCACTTTCACAGATTTTTACTTCGTCGGGAAGTAAGACTTGGCCACTGGTTGATTCACGAACCTATAACAATATATACATATATATCAAAGTATGTTTAAAATATATTTACAACACTTTTAATATATTTTGATGTTTTAAGTTTATTAAGTCAGCTGTCCTCGTTAGTAACCTACAACTAGTTGTCCACAGTTAGATGTACAGAAATAAATCGATAAATATTATCTTGAATCAATCCACGACTGTAACGACCCGTCAAAATCGCTATTGACGCGGCACGTTAATCATTGATTCCACAGTGAGGTTTTGACCTCTATATGATACGTTTTGATAAAATATTGCATTCATTAAAATAAGTGACTTTCTAAACATAGAAAGTTATAAACATGTGGGCGAGTGCTTAGGTATAAGCAAAACCCCAAAATACATAAGTCTTTAATTTACAGGTTGACATCACAGTCCAATTATTTATTACACAACGCAGTTTTATTTTGAATGCAATAAACTTTGTACAAAGCATGAGAGACTCCATGCAGGCAACAAGCACATCACAGCGGAAGCATTCTAAGGACCTGAGAATAAAACATGCTAAAAAGTCAACATGAATGTTGGTGAGTTATAGGTTTAATTGCTCGAGTCATAAACATATATAAAGATAGACCACAAGATTTCATCAAAAGTTTATCAATAGATTCTACGTAACAGAGCACCCTGGTAACTAAACTTAACGCTATAGTGATAATTACCCCATTCGTTTTAATACGAGCAAACCAACGTGTCTTAAACTCAAATAACATACGTCCGTTAAAAGGCTAGCGCTCTAGCTCGGACGGGGATGTCAAGCCCTATGGATCCATATACAATTATTCGCGCCCACCAGTCCATATCCTATGTACTGGCAGCTACTAGTTACCAAAGCTAAGGGATTTTCGGTTTAACTCAGTGTAGAATTTTGTATGTACTTGTGTCTTATTGCGTTTAAAATAAATTGCATGTATTCTCAGCCCAAAAATATTTAAAGCATTTAAAAAGGGAGACTATAACTCACAGTTCAATATTGCGATTCAATATTGTAGGCAAATTGCGTAGACGTAATGATGGTAGATGACTGTATGGTTGGCCTTGGATTCAAGAACAATACCCCGAATAATACCTAATATTTCCTTAGCTTAAAGCGGTTTGAAACCCGAATTAAAAACACCCTCGTATATACCTTATTATTATTAAACTTAAATTTAAAATTATAATTATAATATAAATATAAATATTAAGAGATAATGTGAAAAAAACTTCGTCGAACAAACTGCGTATTTATATTACTTTTCGATTTACTGTAGCTCATGCGATCGCATGAGTTTTCAGTGTTTTTGCCATGCGATCGCATGGCCGCCTTTTCTGTTTTTGTTTGCTAGTTCGTCGACATCAAATAGTGTTTACTGTAGCAAATAGTGTTTACTGTAGCAAATAGTGTTTTACTGTAGCAAATAGTGTTTTACTGTAGCAAATCACTGTAGCAAAGTCGTTTTCACTGTTTTACTGTAGCAAAGTCATTTTTACTGTAGCAATTAATGTTTTACTGTAGGAAAGTCGTTTTTACTTGTACATCTTATAATATATATATATATATATATATATATATATATACATACATATATGTATATTTACATAATATTAAATCATAAAGAGAATTGGTTTAAATTAGTCGAAATTTTTCGGGTCATCACAACGACCCAGTGTATACGTATCTCAGTATTGATCACAACTCAAACTATATATATTTTGGAATCAACCTCAACCCTGTATAGCTAACTCCAACATTCACATATAGAGTGTCTATGGTTGTTCTGAAATATATATAGATGTGTCGACATGATAGGTCGAAACATTGTATACGTGTCTATGGTATCTCAAGATTACATAATATACAATACAAGTTGATTAAGTTATGGTTGGAATAGATTTGTTACCAATTTTCACGTAGCTAAAATGAGAAAAAATTATCCAATCTTGTTTTACCTATAACTTCTTCATTTTAAATCCGTTTTGAGTGAATCAAATTGCTATGGTTTCATATTGAACTCTATTTTATGAATCTAAACAGAAAAAGTATAGGTTTATAGTCAGAAAAATAAGTTACAAGTCGTTTTTGTAAAGGTAGTCATTTCAGTCGAAAGAACGACGTCTAGATGACCATTTTAGAAAACATACTTCCACTTTGAGTTTAACCATAATTTTTGGATATAGTTTCATGTTCATAATAAAAATCATTTTCTCAGAATAACAACTTTTAAATCAAAGTTTATCATAGTTTTTAATTAACTAACCCAAAACAGCCCGCGGTGTTACTACGACGGCGTAAATCCGGTTTTACGGTGTTTTTCGTGTTTCCAGGTTTTAAATCATTAAGTTAGCATATCATATAGATATAGAACATGTGTGTAGTTAATTTTAAAAGTCAAGTTAGAAGGATTAACTTTTTTTTGCGAACAAGTTTAGAATTAACTAAACTATGTTCTAGTGATTACGAGTTTAAACCTTCGAATAAGATAGTTTTATATATATGAATCGAATGATGTTATGAACATCATTACTACCTCAAGTTTAGTAGGTAAACCTACTGGAAGTGACAAGAAATGATCTAGCTTCAAAGGATCTTGGATGGCTTGAAAGTTCTTGAAGTAGGATCATGACACAAAAACAAGTTCAAGTAAGATTTTTACTCGAATTAAGATAGTTTATAGTTATAGAAATTGAATCAAAGTTTGAATATGAATATTACCTTGAATAATAAAGATAACCTACTATATATAACAAAGGTTTCTTGATCTTAGATGATTACTTGGAATGGATTAGAAAGCTTGGAAGTAAATTAGTAAACTTGAAGGGATTTTTGAAGTGTTCTTGAAGTGTTCTTCCTATGATGATTATAGCTTGATTCTTGAAGTGATTTTTGATGAAGATGATGATTAACTACTGGAAAAATACGTTCATAATAGTGTGTGTGTGTTGAGAGAGAATTAGAAAGAGAATTGGAAGTGAAATGGAGTGAATGATGAATGGTAATTGGTGAGTGGTGAGTGGGGTTAAAAGGAGTTCGAGTTAGTTGACTAGCTCATGGTAGAAGTTAAAATTGATTAGTCATACATGACATAATCAAGAGTGGAATCCCATGCTAGTTCCTATTGGTATATACTCATAGTAAGTACGTCTTGAAGCTGTGTATAAATCACTGTAGCAAATAGTGTTTACTGTAGCAAATAGTGTTTACTGTAGAAAATAGTGTTTTACTGTAGCAAATCACTGTAGCAAAGTCGTTTTCACTGTAGCACTGTAGCAAAATACGGTTTCACTGTAGCAAATAGTGTTTTACTGTAGCAAAGTCATTTTTACTGTAGCAATTAATGTTTTACTGTAGGAAAGTCATTTTTACTTGTACATCTTATAATATATATATATATATACATACATATATGTATATTTACATAATATTAAATCATAAAGAGAATTGGTTTAAATTAGTCGAAATTTTTCGGGTCATCACAGTACCTCCCCGTTAAAGAAAATTTCGTCCCGAAATTTTGAGTAGTACCTGTTTCATGAGCGATATCAGTGAACAAATGTGGATACTTTTGCTTCATTTGATCTTCACGTTCCCAAGTAAACTCGGGTCCTCGTCTTGCGTTCCAACGAACTCTAACTATCGGTATTTTGCTTTGTTTTAATTGTTTGACCTCACGGTCCATGATTTCAACAGGTTCTTCGATAAAATGGAGTTTATCATTGATTCGTATTTCGTCAAGAGGAATTACGACATCCTCTTCAGCTAAACATTTCTTCAAATTTGACACGTGAAATGTGTCGTGAACACTACTAAGTTCTTGTGGTAGCCTTAATCGATAAGCAACTGCTCCAATTCTTTCGGTGATTTCAAAGGGTCCTACGTACCTAGGACTTAGCTTTCCTCGTTTACCGAATCGTACAACGCCTTTCCAGGGTGACACTTTCAACATGACTTTGTCGCCCACTTGAAATTCTAGCGGTTTTCTTCTTACATCAGCATAACTCTTTTGGCTACTCATGGCCGTTTTCAATCGCTGTTGTATTTGAATGATCTTTTCGGTGGTTTCGTGAATAATTTCTGGTCCAGTAAGTTGTCTTTCTCCTACTTCACTCCAACAGATAGGAGATCTGCACTTTCTACCGTAAAGTGCTTCAAATGGTGCTGCGTTGATGCTCGTATGATAGCTGTTATTGTATGAAAATTCTGCCAACGGTAAGTGTCGATCCCAACTGGTTCCAAAGTCAATCACGCATGCCCGTAACATGTCTTCCAATGTTTGTATTGTTCTTTCACTTTGACCATCTGTCTGTGGGTGATAAGCGGTGCTCATATCTAATCGAGTTCCCAATGCTTTTTGTAATGATTGCCAAAAACGTGATGTGAATCGGGTGTCGCGATCAGATATGATGGAGATGGGTACACCATGCCTGGAAACTACTTCCTTCAAATATAGGCGTGTTAATTTCTCCATACTGTCTGTCTCCTTTATTGGTAGGAAGTGAGCTGATTTAGTTAGACGATCAACTATCACCCAAATAGTATCATGACTACTTGCAGTCCTTGGCAATTTCGTAATGAAATCCATGGTTATTCTTTCCCATTTCCACTGCGGAATTTCTGGTTGTTGCAGTAATCCTGACGGCTTTTGGTGCTCAGCTTTGACCTTTGCACACGTTAAACATTTGCTTACATAAGTAGCAATTTCTGTTTTCATATTAGGCCACCAATAAAACTTCTTGAGATCGTGGTACATTTTTCCGTTTCCTGGGTGAATTGAGTACCTCATTTTGTGTGCTTCATCTAGTACTAGTTGCCTTAGGTTACCATGTCTTGGTACCCATATCCTACCAGCAAAATACAGGGTTCCATCGGCTTTTACTTCAAGTTGTTTTTCTATCCCTTTGCTCATTTCACCTTTTTCGTTTTCTTCTTTTAAAGCTTCTAACTGTGCTGCTTGAATTTGCTTTGTGAGATCAGTACGAATTGTAATATTCAAAGCTCGGACCCTAAGAGGTTTTACTCTTTCTTTTCGACTTAGGGCATCAGCTACAACATTAGCCTTTCCGGGGTGGTAACGGATTTCACAATCGTAATCGTTTAACAACTCTACCCAGCGACGTTGTCTCATATTGAGTTGTTTTTGATCAAAAATATGCTGAAGACTCTTATGGTCGGTGTACACTGTACACTTGGTGCCATATAAATAGTGTCTCCATATTTTGAGTGCAAAAACTACAGCTCCAAGTTCCAAATCGTGTGTCGTATAGTTCTTTTCATGAATTTTTAGTTGTCGTGAGGCATATGCGATAACTTTTGTGCGTTGCATTAATACACATCCTAAACCTTGGCGCGAAGCGTCACAATAGATCACGAAATCATCATTTCCTTCTGGTAATGATAAAATGGGTGCAGACGTTAACTTCTTCTTTAATAACTGGAATGAGGATTCCTGTTCCGTGGACCAATCATATTTCTTTCCCTTTTGAGTCAATGAAGTTAAGGGTTTGGCGATTCTAGAGAAATCTTGAATGAATCTTCGGTAGTAACCAGCAAGACCTAAGAATTGGCGAATTTGTGTTGGAGTCTTCGGGGTTTCCCATTTACTAATGGCTTCAATCTTGGCGGGGTCAACTTTAATTCCATGTTTACTGACAACATGGCCCAAAAATTGTACTTCTTGTAACCAGAAATCACACTTCGAAAATTTTGCGTACAATTCTTCTTTCTTGAGTATCTCCAGTACCAGTCTTAAGTGTTGCTCATGTTCTTCCTTGTTCTTCGAGTAAATCAATATGTCGTCGATAAAAACAATGACAAATTTGTCTAAATACGGTCTACAGATGCGATTCATTAGATCCATGAATACTGCTGGAGCATTAGTTAATCCAAAAGGCATGACTAGAAACTCATAGTGACCGTAACGGGTTCTGAACGCGGTTTTAGGAACATCTTCTTCCTTCACTCTCAGTTGATGATATCCGGAGCGTAGATCAATCTTAGAATAAACACTTGATCCTTGCAATTGATCAAACAAATCATCAATCCTCGGTAATGGGTACCGATTCTTGATCGTTAATTTGTTTAATTCTCGGTAATCTATGCACATTCTCATAGATCCATCCTTCTTCTTGACGAACAGAATAGGAGCACCCCAAGGTGAAAAACTAGGACGAATAAATCCACGGTCCGATAATTCTTGCAACTGGTCTTGTAATTCTTGCATTTCTGAAGGTGCAAGTCTATATGGAGATCGGGCTACAGGTGCAGCTCCTGGTATGAGATCAATCTGAAATTCTACACACCTGTGTGGAGGTAGCCCCGGTAATTCTTCTGGAAATACTCCGGGATATTCTCTTACAACCGGCATGTCATTAATGCTTCTTTCTTCAGTATCGATCTTCTTTACGTGTGCCAGAATAGCATAACAACCTTTTCTTATAAGTTTCTGGGCCTTCATACAGCTGATAAAGTTCAGCTTTGAGTTGCTCTTCTCCCCATAAATCATTAATGATGTTTCATCCTTACGAGGGATGCGGATTGCTTTCTCAGCGCAAACAACTTCCGCTCTTGTTTTGGACATCCAGTCCATGCCAACGATTACGTCAAAACTTCCTAATTCTACGGGTATCAAATCGATTTTGAAGGTTTCACCAGCGAGATTCATTTCGCAACCATGGCAAATTTTATCGGCTTTTATCAGTTTACCATTAGCTAATTCAATAGTATATTTATCGTCTAGAGGTAATGATGCACATTTTAGTTTAAAACTAAAGTCTTTACACATATAACTTCTATCAGCACCCGTATCAAACATAATAGAAGCTAGTTGATTATTAACGGTAAACGTACCCGTGACAAGATTAGGATCCTCACGTGCTTTACTGGCACTAACATTAAATGCCCTCCCACGTGCGGGTTCTTTGTTCTTCTCCTTATCAGGGCATTGATTTATAAAGTGACCAGACTTCCCGCATCCATAACATTTCTTGACATCGGTCAATTTTGTCTTTACTTCAGAAATGGTGGCATAACAATCTTTCGCCACATGTCCTTTCTTGTTACACTTGTCACAGACCACTTGGCAATAACCTGCATGATGTGTGTAACATCTTTTGCAGAATGGATGGGGTCCCTTATAGTTTGGACTTGCAGTTGCCCCATCTTGGTTACCTTTAAAAGTTTCTTGTTTCTTCAGGTGAGTACTTTTGCCCTTATAGTCTTCCCATTTCCTCTTTCCTTCAGTTGTCTTGACTTCGGTAATTGGTGCCTTAATCGAACTCTCTGTGATCTGGTCCATGAGTTGGTGTGCCATTGTCATGGCTTCCTGCATCGTATTCGGTTTGGACGATGTAACATTTCCTTTGATATTGATCGATAAACCGTCAATATACATTTCTATCTTTCGTTTCTCGTTTGGCACCAATTCGGGACACAACAAGGCTAGTTCCATGAAACGCTTTTCATAGTTATTGAGATTCGCGCCGATAACCTTCAGATTACGTAACTCAGATTCCATTTTTCTGATCTCGTTTCGAGGACAGTACTCCTCGATTAGCATCTTTTTCAGTTCTTCCCAAGAGATATCATATGCCGTATCTATTCCTTCTGCTTTAGCATAATTGTTCCACCAAGTAAGTGCACCGTCTTGCAACGTGCACGAAGCATACTTTGACTTGTCTCCGTTCGCACAATTACTGATTTTGAAAACGGACTCCATCTTTTCAAACCATCGGGTTAGACCGACTGGTCCCTCGGTTCCACTAAACGTCTGTGGTTTGCATCCTTGAAAAGTTTTGTATGAGCATCCGTTTCGTGAGTTTGTGTTTACGGCTGCTGCTTTGGCTGCTGCTTCGGCTGTTGCTTTTGCTGCCTCGGCTGCAGCAATTCTTTCATTCACACGTTTCTCGACTAGTTGCTCAAACTCAACATCCGACATTTGAGACATGTTTCTTCAATAAACACAACAGATATAATTTAATCATATAGAATATTATAGGTAAAATGAGTTGTCAATAGTTTATCGTAGCATATTAATAATATGAACCGATTATTATAAAAGCCTTTTCTTCTTATTAGCATTTTATAATTATTTCTAGGGTATTACCTACCCGTTAAGTTCATACATAATAGCTAGTACAAGGAATCAATTACTAAAATCCTAATAATATTCCACTATGAAAATTATAGCGAGTTACTACATTATTATGTAATAATAATAATAAGAAGTAGTAATAATACAAATAATCATTCCATGCATTTATTATTAATAAACCAAAATAATACAATACCATACAATACTGATATTTTACATATGCTTATTTTACATAACAAGATAGAGTAGCACACATAAGCAATAAAATAGCGCATGGAAGATTTATGGTTGCGAGGTCGTTCATTCAGAACTATCAGAAACTTCTTCCCATTTGGTTCTCTCTGCCAATTGTTTGTGTGCACATGGTCCGACAGACATTCTGGCAGTGTATTTTATTTTTAGTTGGGGTTTTGAGGTACCTGTTGCCTCAGTGGGTTTAATACAATAAGGGTGGTTACGGATCGAATGGTCCTGTTCTTTTTTAATAATTAAGGACATTTTATTATTGTGGTTGTTTTTATTATCTATAGCAAGTTGGAATTTCTCCTTAGTGATCTCTTTTATTTCATTAGCGAAATCCTCCTCCTTACTGATCTCGTCTGATGACGAACTGTCTGAGTCATGTGTAGGAGAATATGATGACGAACTGCAAGAATATGTACCGGTGGTCATGAACCGAAATCTGCCAGGCGTAATCGGCACAACCCGCCCGTCGGCGGTATATCTGGACCAATGTCCATATTTGTTTAGAAATGGACGATCCTCGTTTACTCCAGGGATCATGGGTCCATGCCAACGATACTGTGGCTCCGGAAAACTAGAGTTGGGTGGAGCTGGAACCTCCTCTGGGTTTACCGGGAGTTGAGATTCCCCGGCTAACACAATTTCTTCTTTAATAGGTATTGGAACGCCCTTTTCAGTTGTGGATAGAATAGATTCAGTGTCCGATTCCGAGTCGTACAAAATGATAGGATTAGAGGAAGTCATCTATTACATAATTGAAACAACAATTACGTTAGCATATAAATATATCACATATAATGTTTTTGACAAAATAATAAGCAAAAATCAGGAAAAACAGATATGGTCATAGTCCAGACTCACTAATGCATCCTAACAATTACCAGTTAAACACAATAATGTAATTTCTGGTTCCCTATGACCTCAGGCTCTGATACCAACTGTAACGACCCGTCAAAATTGCTATTGACGCGGCACGTTAATCATTGATTCCACAGTGAGGTTTTGACCTCTATATGATACGTTTTGATAAAATATTGCATTCATTAAAATAAGTGACTTTCTAAACATAGAAAGTTATAAACATGTGGGCGAGTGCTTAGGTATAAGCAAAACCCCAAAATACATAAGTCTTTAATTTACAGGTTGACATCACAGTCCAATTATTTATTACACAACGCAGTTTTATTTTGAATGCAATAAACTTTGTACAAAGCATGAGAGACTCCATGCAGGCAACAAGCACATCACAGCGGAAGCATTCTAAGGACCTGAGAATAAAACATGCTAAAAAGTCAACATGAATGTTGGTGAGTTATAGGTTTAATTGCTCGAGTCATAAACATATATAAAGATAGACCACAAGATTTCATCAAAAGTTTATCAATAGATTCTACGTAACAGAGCACCCTGGTAACTAAACTTAACGCTATAGTGATAATTACCCCATTCGTTTTAATACGCGCAAACCAACGTGTCTTAAACTCAAATAACATACGTCCGTTAAAAGGCTAGCGCTCTAGCTCGGACGGGGATGTCAAGCCCTATGGATCCATATACAATTATTCGCGCCCACCAGTCCATATCCTATGTACTGGCAGCTACTAGTTACCAAAGCTAAGGGATTTTCGGTTTAACTCAGTGTAGAATTTTGTATGTACTTGTGTCTTATTGCGTTTAAAATAAATTGCATGTATTCTCAGCCCAAAAATATTTAAAGCATTTAAAAAGGGAGACTATAACTCACAGTTCAATATTGCGATTCAATATTGTAGGCAAATTGCGTAGACGTAATGATGGTAGATGACTGTATGGTTGGCCTTGGATTCAAGAACAATACCCCGAATAATACCTAATATTTCCTTAGCTTAAAGCGGTTTGAAACCCGAATTAAAAACACCCTCGTATATACCTTATTATTATTAAACTTAAATTTAAAATTATAATTATAATATAAATATAAATATTAAGAGATAATGTGAAAAAAACTTCGTCGAACAAACTGCGTATTTATATTACTTTTCGATTTACTGTAGCTCATGCGATCGCATGAGTTTTCAGTGTTTTTGCCATGCGATCGCATGGCCGCCTTTTCTGTTTTTGTTTGCTAGTTCGTCGACATCAAATAGTGTTTACTGTAGCAAATAGTGTGTTACTGTAGCAAATAGTGTTTTACTGTAGCAAATAGTGTTTACTGTAGCAAATAGTGTTTACTGTAGCAAATCACTGTAGCAAAGTCGTTTTCACTGTTTTACTGTAGCAAAGTCATTTTTACTGTAGCAATTAATGTTTTTCTGTAGGAAAGTCGTTTTTACTTGTACATCTTATAATATATATATATATATATATATATACATACATATATGTATATTTACATAATATTAAATCATAAAGAGAATTGGTTTAAATTAGTCAAAATTTTTCGGGTCATCACAACGACCCAGTGTATACGTATCTCAGTATTGATCACAACTCAAACTATATATATTTTGGAATCAACCTCAACCCTGTATAGCTAACTCCAACATTCACATATAGAGTGTCTATGGTTGTTCTGAAATATATATAGATGTGTCGACATGATAGGTCGAAACATTGTATACTCGAATTAAGATAGTTTATAGTTATAGAAATTGAATCAAAGTTTGAATATGAATATTACCTTGAATAATAAAGATAACCTACTATATATAACAAAGGTTTCTTGATCTTAGATGATTACTTGGAATGGATTAGAAAGCTTGGAAGTAAATTAGTAAACTTGAAGGGATTTTTGAAGTGTTCTTGAAGTGTTCTTCCTATGATGATTATAGCTTGATTCTTGAAGTGATTTTTGATGAAGATGATGATTAACTACTGGAAAAATACGTTCATAATAGTGTGTGTGTGTTGAGAGAGAATTAGAAAGAGAATTGGAAGTGAAATGGAGTGAATGATGAATGGTAATTGGTGAGTGGTGAGTGGGGTTAAAAGGAGTTCTAGTTAGTTGACTAGCTCATGGTAGAAGTTAAAATTGATTAGTCATACATGACATAATCAAGAGTGGAATCCCATGCTAGTTCCTATTGGTATATACTCATAGTAAGTACGTCTTGAAGCTGTGTATAAATCACTGTAGCAAATAGTGTTTACTGTAGCAAATAGTGTTTACTGTAGCAAATAGTGTTTTACTGTAGCAAAGTCGTTTTCACTGTAGCACTGTAGCAAAATACGGTTTCACTGTAGCAAATAGTGTTTTACTGTAGCAAAGTCATTTTTACTGTAGCAATTAATGTTTTACTGTAGGAAAGTCGTTTTTACTTGTACATCTTATAATATATATATATATATATACATACATATATGTATATTTACATAATATTAAATCATAAAGAGAATTGGTTTAAATTAGTCGAAATTTTTCGGGTCATCACAACGACCCAGTGTATACGTATCTCAGTATTGATCACAACTCAAACTATATATATTTTGGAATCAACCTCAACCCTGTATAGCTAACTCCAACATTCACATATAGAGTGTCTATGGTTGTTCTGAAATATATATAGATGTGTCGACATGATAGGTCGAAACATTGTATACGTGTCTATGGTATCTCAAGATTACATAATATACAATACAAGTTGATTAAGTTATGGTTGGAATAGATTTGTTACCAATTTTCACGTAGCTAAAATGAGAAAAAATTATCCAATCTTGTTTTACCCATAACTTCTTCATTTTAAATCCGTTTTGAGTGAATCAAATTGCTATGGTTTCATATTGAACTCTATTTTATGAATCTAAACAGAAAAAGTATAGGTTTATAGTCAGAAAAATAAGTTACAAGTCGTTTTTGTAAAGGTAGTCATTTCAGTCGAAAGAACGACGTCTAGATGACCATTTTAGAAAACATACTTCCACTTTGAGTTTAACCATAATTTTTGGATATAGTTTCATGTTCATAATAAAAATCATTTTCTCAGAATAACAACTTTTAAATCAAAGTTTATCATAGTTTTTAATTAACTAACCCAAAACAGCCCGCGGTGTTACTACGACGGCGTAAATCCGGTTTTACGGTGTTTTTCGTGTTTCCAGGTTTTAAATCATTAAGTTAGCATATCATATAGATATAGAACATGTGTGTAGTTAATTTTAAAAGTCAAGTTAGAAGGATTAACTTTTGTTTGCGAACAAGTTTAGAATTAACTAAACTATGTTCTAGTGATTACGAGTTTAAACCTTCGAATAAGATAGTTTTATATATATGAATCGAATGATGTTATGAACATCATTACTACCTCAAGTTTAGTAGGTAAAACTACTGGAAGTGACAAGAAATGATCTAGCTTCAAAGGATCTTGGATGGCTTGAAAGTTCTTGAAGTAGGATCATGACACAAAAACAAGTTCAAGTAAGATTTTTACTCGAATTAAGATAGTTTATAGTTATAGAAATTGAATCAAAGTTTGAATATGAATATTACCTTGAATAAGAAAGATAACCTACTATATATAACAAAGGTTTCTTGATCTTAGATGATTACTTGGAATGGATTAGAAAGCTTGGAAGTAAATTAGTAAACTTGAAGGGATTTTTGAAGTGTTCTTGAAGTGTTCTTCCTATGATGATTATAGCTTGATTCTTGAAGTGATTTTTGATGAAGATGATGATTAACTACTGGAAAAATACGTTCATAATAGTGTGTGTGTGTTGAGAGAGAATTAGAAAGAGAATTGGAAGTGAAATGGAGTGAATGATGAATGGTAATTGGTGAGTGGTGAGTGGGGTTAAAAGGAGTTCTAGTTAGTTGACTAGCTCATGGTAGAAGTTAAAATTGATTAGTCATACATGACATAATCAAGAGTGGAATCCCATGCTAGTTCCTATTGGTATATACTCATAGTAAGTACGTCTTGAAGCTGTGTATAATACGGGTAAGAATACGACTAGAATTCTTGATGAAAGAAAAGAATGGAAAAGTAACTGTAACCATTTTCGTTAAGTATGAGTGTTTTGATATATGTCTTGAAGTCTTCCAAAAGTATTTTAATACATCTAAATACACTACATGTATATACATTTTAACTGAGTCGTTAAGTCATCGTTAGTCGTTACATGTAAGTGTTGTTTTGAAACCTTTAAGTTAACGATCTCAATTAATGTTGTTAACCCATTGTTTATTATATCTAATGAGATGTTAAATTATTATATTATCATGATATTATGATATATTAATATATCTTAATATGATATATATACATTTAAATGTCGTTACAACTATAATCGTTACATATATGTCTCGTTTCGAAATCCTTAAGTTAGTAGTCTTGTTTATATGTATATAACTCATTGTTAATATACTTATGGAGATACTTACTTATCATAATCTCATGTTAACCATATGTATATCCATATATATATCGTCATGTCGTTTTTACAAGTTTTAACGTTCGTGAATCGCCGGTCAACTTGGGTGGTCAATTGTCTATATGAAACATATTTCAATTAATCAAGTCTTAACAAGTTTGATTGCTTAACATGTTGGAAACATTTAATAATGTAAATATCAATCTCAATTAATATATATAAACATGGAAAAGTTCGGGTCACTACATATAAAGTGGGCTTTGAACTGATTTTTCGGTAGAAGATCCTTCAGTATCTTTCTCAGCTGGTTTGAAAAGAGTCATTTTGTTTATTTGATGATAGCTTGACATTCTAACATTAAGATAGAGATTTTGATTAGATTTTTAAGCTAGGATTGTAAAGAATGAGAGGTAGGGTTGAACTCTTTGCTTTAACATTCTAAGGTAATCCTAAGTGATTTAAAGTCTAAGGCAGGAAAGGTTATAGTTTCCTAGATCACTAAGGTACCCTAGCTAACAAGTAAGGCACACATAAAATGCAATCATGGTTCTCTATAACAGCCTGGTTATGCTCTGATACCAATCTATCACACCCCCAGTTAGGGCCTGGGCTAAATGTGATTCAATATCATAATACATACCAACATATTATAAAATGAGAACAATAACTATATGAATAAAACTAAATTGTATTTGAATAAACACAGCGGAAGAATTAATAATGTCGTTACAAGAATTATAAATTGTTCAAATGCAGAAAAGTAAATATGCGATAAGTCTTGATCCTAGCCAAGTAAGTCATCACATAAGCAGTAGATATAGAGGTCCTGATCATTCAGTACCTGAGACAAACATGCTAAAAGTGTCAACCAAAAAGGTTGAGTGAAATTCATAGGTTTAACAAATATGTTTGACCGTTTATTTTTAGACCACAAGATTTGTTATAAAAGTAGATCATGCAGATCCAAAAGTAGTACTGATTCGTGATATTTTAGACTAAACGTTTGTTTTGTTGCCCCGATGATAAGTTGGCAGTACCTTATCACCATGTTTAAATCATTATTAAGTAATACAAAGACATTGCGGTCAAATGTATCGGGGACGTTACTCCCGATAGGCCTACCCCCAATAATTAAGAATGCCTTATCCTGAAAGCAATTAAAAAATATCACTGTGGGGTCTTAGTAGCATAAGCTAGTCATAGTACAGTTTAGGTTCGTACTTGTGTCTAAGTTGTTTAAAGTATAAAAGCAGCATGTGTCTCACCCCAGTAAGTATAAAAAGTGCTATAGCAATAAGAGTGGGGCTATGAAAGTCACCTTAGTAATTCGATGAGATAAAGTAATCCTTAAAGAGGAAGTATGGATGATCGAAGCACGGAATAAGTCAACCTAAGAATAAGTTGAGAATAGTTTAGATGTTTTGCCCGCATTATGATAAGCGTAAGTATTTTCTTTTATAGTAAGTTTAAAGAAGGTTTATCGTTTTGAAAAGGCTTTTCATACTAGACAAGCTTCCAATCTAACACTTTCAATTTAAAATGGCCTTTTCAGGTCATAGGTTTCTGAGCCACAGGATCCTTTAACTCGGTAATCCAAACTCTCCGCCTAGACTTTCGAGCGTCCATCCACTCGAGAAAGATCAAGATCTATACCCATCTAATATACCGTTCCAATACGTTTTTAGGTGAGTATAGGAATACAACACTTTAAATACTTTATACAATAAGTATTTACTTAAGTTCGATTGTATTATCGTTATTAAGATTGTTTGGTTTTTAAATCCTAATAATAAGTAGGATATATTTAAGTAGGTAAACAAGTGTTATACATAGAAATTGTGTTTTATGAATGGGTATGTATAAATATCAAGTTAATATGTGTATATATATATATATATATATATATATATATATATATATATATATATATATATATATATATACATATATTTATCTTATATGTTAAAATATGTATAGTTTAATTTTAAGTTTTATGTCAATATAAGTACCAATAATTATCTAAAAATGCTAACAAGTGTTTTATTGATTTCATAACAGTAAGTGACATGTATAAAACATTATAAAAAATTTCTATACATAAATATTAAGTTTTATGTGTTAAATATTAAATTTTTTTTTTATAGCTAAAATACAAATAAATAGATAAACAAGTTTAACAACACATTTTATATTTTTCTTAGGTTCTACTGACCAAAATAAACTTAGGAAAAATTTATAAATTTTTGTTATGGTGTAAAAGTATTTATTTCTAATTTCTTTTTCGGTTCAAGATAAATCAAATTTTATAAATAATAATTATTATATCAACTCAATTAATTCATCTAAAATTTTCGTATGCCTAATATAGTATATTAAGCTTAGAAAAATTATTTGTACATTTATATTAATAGTTTAACTATTTAATTCAACTTTTGTATTGTTTTTAGTTTAAATTCGGAATTAAATAGAAATATATAATTATTAATTCTAAAAATAATTTTTATAACTTTCTTATTAGTTCCTAAGTAATTTCCATTGATTATTGTAGTCATAAACATGTTATATCATTAAATTCTATTTTTCTTTTTAAAACAGATTTTCTGGTACTGTAGCAAAAGTAGAAGAAAATAAAAATTAATTATTTAAAATGACAAATAAATCAAACATAAATTTTTATAATTACTTTTATGACCTAAGGAACAAGTTAAAATTATAAACCATAATATATAAAATTTTTTACTATTTATTTCTTCATTATCTATATATACCGAATATAAAAAAAGTCAGTTTTTGATTTTTAATAAATATAAATTCGAATGTATAATTCATAAAAATAATTTTTATAGTCATTAGGATACTTAATACTAATTATCATGTATTTACATTATTTATTATAATTAATTTTGTATTTATTTGGTATTTAACATAAAATTAGCACAAAAATATGATAAAAACTAAATAAAAACTATAAAAATAATATAGAGAACTTACAAAAATAATTTTTGCAGAGGTTTGAGAGTATGATCTTCAAGTGAGAATAAATTTTTGAGGTGTAAAGGATTTTGAAAGAAATGGCTAGTATTTATAGATGAAAACTTGGTAAAAAAATGTATAAAAGAAATAAAAAGAAAAAGAAAAGAAAAATAAAAATATTAATAATTGTATCAGCCCATAATTTTTATTAAATAAATAAAAGTATTTTTATAAAGCTAGATCTAGATCTAGAATAAAATTAAAAAAATAAAAAGCAAAAAGTATTAAATTTTTTTTGTTTACTATTCGACGCTACAGTAATTTATATATATATATATATATATATATATATATATATATTTTTACAATGACTATAACCTTCATTTTTATAAAAGATATCATTGTATAGATTAGTTTTTGTAAGTGGTAACATATTTACATAAACTTTACATCTTATAAATATGTATATACTTTTTAGTTATATATAAATATATATGTATATATAACTTTGTCAAGTATAAAGTTTATAAATTTAACTAATAAACTTATGTTACTTGATATGAATTTATATGTTGTAAACTTATTTATTTTAAGTATACATTATATAAATTACTTGATAAGTTTAGGTTTCGTTATATAATATAAACTTATAGATGTACTTTGTTGAATAATATTTATCCGTTTAACGTTTGTTAGATTCGTATATATATATATATAACGACCATTCATTAATACTTAATCTTTTTTTTTTCGGGCATTTTAAATTATACGGAAGAAAATATAGATGAAAAAATGAGGGTCGTTATAAAGTAAGTGAGACCTACAATAATAACTTAGATCTCAAGTATTAAGAAAACCCTAAGCTAGAAAGCTTGGATCTTTACAAGATTAATGAGACCATAAGCTAAAGAGCTAAGATCTAATGAAAGTAATGAGATCATAAGCTAAAAAGCTAAGATATTTAACAAAATAGTGAAATCCTAAGCTAAAAAGCTTGGATCTTTAATGTTCTTGAAGATCCTTAACGCAAAAGGCTAGATCTTCAAGTTACATGAAGATCATAAACACAAGTTTTGATCTTTATAACAAAATAAAGAAATCATAAGCTAGAAAACCTAGATCTAACAAGTAAATGAAGATTCAAAGCTAGAAAGCTTGAATCTTTCATGTTCTTGAAGGATTCAAACCCAAGTTTGAATCTGCAAAATATAACAAGATCAAAAAGCTAAAAAGCTAGATCCTTTAATGATGATGATGGTGTCGACATTAAGAAGAGGAGAAGAAGAAGAAGAAAATTTAAAACTTACACTTTTTAGAGTGAGAAATACTAGAGAGAGAATTAGAGAGTAAGTGTGTGTAATTTCTGAATGAGATCAAGTGTGAAATGTGAGGAATTAGCATGGTATTTATAGGAGGTGATGGGGTAGCATGGTGGTGGTGACCGTCAGCCATTGAGGGGGGGGGGACAAGGGGTACAAACTTTTGCTTTTTGGTTAATGGTTGTCTACAGTTGGTGCTTATGTTGGGATCCCATGCAACAATTGTGATTATGGTTAACAAAAATGCTAGTATGTTCCCTCTAATAAATAGGCATTTATCTTACATTTATATGGGTCATAAACTTATTAAAATTGGGCTAATTAAATAGTCCATTAGCTAAAGTAGGGTGGGGTTGAGTCCAACAAGGTAGAAAGTTTAACAAGACTAACTAGTGAGCATAAATATATTACTACGCGTAATTAAGCAACCAATAACCAAAGTAATTGTTAAAATAACAATTAGTATTACGTAGTCTTAATATTCCAATTATGACCAAAGTCAAACTTGTACCAAAACACATAGCTCGTTCTCAACGTCAAATGACACTAACGGTCATAAAAGCATTCGGGGATCAAGTTAAGTAACTAAGTACGTAATGGCACGTTGTATGGTATTAACGAAGGTAATTAATCATGAAATAAGATCCCATAATATAATATAGCTCAGTACGTATAAATACGCATTTTCGCAGAAAGTAACAAGCAAAAAAGCAAGTCAAAAAAGTCGGGTCGTTACATTACCCACCTGTTAATGAAAATTTCGTCCCGAAATTTTAAGCTGAGGTAGACGGTAGAGTTGTGAAGAGTTGAGGATACTTCTGCATCATCTGATCCTCTCGTTCCCAAGTAAACTCGGGTCCTTGTTTAGCATTCCAACGAACTCAAACAATTAGAATCTTGTTGCATTTCAAGGTTTTGACCTCACGGTCCATAATTTCAACAGGTTCTTCCACAAAGTGGAGTTTGTCATCAATCGTAAGCTCCTCAAGTGGTATGACAAGTTCTGGTTCAGTAAGACATTTCTTCAGGTTCGACACGTGGAAAGTGGGATGAACTGCACTCAACTGAGTTGGAAGATCCCAACGGTAAGCAACGGGTCCAATATGCTCCAAGACTTCAAAAGGACTAATATATCGTGGATTTAGCTTCCCACGATTTCCGAAACGGATTACACCTTTCCAAGGTGCGACCTTTGATATGGCCAAAATGGACGGTTTTATTTGTGTGGTGTCGTTAGGTCGCAACACGTCAGAATTAGCTACCAAAAGAGATTAATGGTTTTATCATTTATATTTAGCTGGGGTTCTTAGCTATAACTCACCTACTTGTCTTCCTTTTAACGAGTAAGTGGTAAATATAACTCAGGTTCGTATTTTTGTATGTTTGCTCAGTAATGTGGGACAAAAGTGCCTATATAGTTAACCCTAGTGACAAGAGATAATAGATTAAGATTAACTAGATAAAACATTATTTTAACTTATAAGATAAAGATAGATAGGTATGAAGAATAGAATTCTGAAGGAGAATTATCGCAAGAGTTTAACTTCCTAGGATAAACACTAAACCTCAATCAACTGGGCTATGAACCTAACTGATTTGTCACTAAGAGTTTAGGCCTTGAAGATTATGGCTAAGACGGATATCCCTACTCCCAACGTTGACCTAAAGGGTTTAAACGACCTTATGGATAGAATCCTGGGTACAAGAACAAAGTGGTATATTTAATAAAGGAAAGTCTCAGCTTTTCTTAATCCTAGTTGGTCTAACTAAAGCAATATTCTACCACTTAATCACTATGCTATGCCTTAACATTAACAGATGTGTAATCTTAGATATTCTAAGGTACTGCTAATTGGGTTAGAGGTCTCTCCTTTGCGATCACTTATTCAACCCCGGATCATCTTACAACGTCTCAAGAACATTGCTTTTGACGCGAATCATGCTTTTGAGTAAGCTAGTGTTCACTGAACTCTCTGTTGCTAACTCTAATCACAACCTAAATGAGCAGCTCTTTGATAGTGCTATAAATGAACATATATTTAGTATCAATATCCTTCCAATATGTAAAGTATTTAGTTGTAATTGTTCTATTTTAGGTTTTAATCATTTATATTAAATAAGTGCGAAGACAAAAGGCGAAAACGAAGATTTGAAGACGCAAACGTCCAAAAAGCTCAAATGTACAAGATACAATCCAAGTGGTTCAATTTATTGATAAGAAACGTCTAAAAATGACAAGAGTACAAGTTGTGAAACGCAAAGTAAAAGATATTAAATCGTACGAAAGGACGTTCGAAAATCCAGAACCGGGACCTGAGCCAACTATCAACGCCCGACTCAACTGACCAAAAATTACAAGTCAACTATGCACAAGAATATAATATAATATTTAAATAATTATATAAATTATTTATATATTATATTAAATAACGTCGACAAGCTAGAAAACAAGGCATGTGGGTTGGATCCAGGTGGCCATGCGATCGCATGGCCTGGAAGCCATTTTTCCATGCGATCGCATGGGCTGAAAATCCTGGCCACATCTATAAATACCAAAGAATTCGGCCAGAATAAGAACACAAAAAAAATATATTACTCCCTCTATAAGATAGTATATATATATATATATATATATATATATATATATATATATATATATATATATATATATATATATATATATTAGTTTAGTTTTATATTAGATTAGTTTGGGTAATGTAAAGGTTATTTTACGGGTTCTAAAGTCGAAGTTCTGTCCGTGTAACACTACGCGATAAATAATCAATGTAAGTTATGTTCTCCTTTTTAAATTAATATCTCGTAGCTAAGTTATTATTATGCTTATTTAAATTAAAGTAATCGTGATGTTGGGCTAAATATTAAAGACGGGGTAATTGGGCTTTGTACCATAATTGGGGTTTGGACAAAAGAACGACACTTATGGAAATTAGACTATGGGCTATTAATGGGCTTTATATTTGTTTAATTGAATGATAGTTCGTTAATTTAATATAAAGATTTACAATTGGACGTAATTATAAATAACCACATACACTCGAATCGGATACGATGGGCGGGATATTTATAAGTACTAATAACCGTTCATTTAACCGGACACGGGAATGGATTAATAGTCAATGGACTTATTAAAATAGGGGTGAATTACATACAAGGAAAATTGGTGTAATTATAGTTTAAGTCCCCAATTAGTTGGAATATTTGACTTCGGATATAAGGATAATTTGACGAGGACACTCGCACTTTATATTTATGACTGATGGACTGTTATGGACAAAAACCAGATAGACATATCGAATAATCCAGGACAAAGGACAATTAACCCATGGTAATAAACTAAAATCAACACGTCAAACATCATGATTACGGAAGTTTAAATAAGCATAATTCCTTTATTTCATATTTCGTCGCACTTTTATTTACTGTCATTTTATTTAATTACACTTTTAATTATCGTACTTTTTAATTATCGCAATTTTATTTATCGTCATTTTATTTATCGCACTTTAATTTATCGTTATTTACTTTACGCTTTAAATTAAGTTATATTTATTTTTAATATTTTACATTAGGTTTTAACTGCAACTAAAGTTTTAAAATCGACAAATCGGTCATTAAACGGTAAAAACCCCCTTTTATAATAATAATACTACTTATATTTATATATATATATTTATATACAAATTTAGTTTTAAAAATATAGCGGTAAACTTGGCTAGTTCCCTGTGGATGAACCAGACTTACTAAAAACTACACTACTGTACGATTAGGTACACTGCCTATAAGAGTTGTAGCAAGGTTTAGGTATATTCACTCTATAAATAAATAAATAACTTGTGTAAAATTGTATCGTATTTAATAGTATTTCGTAGCAAATATATAACTATTTCTTATACACCTCTACGCGCATCAAGTATTTTTGGCGCCGCTGCCGGGGACTCGGCGAAACGCTATATTTTTAATATATATTTGTAAAAATATAATTGTATATAATTTTTAGAGAAACAATATAAAATTTAAAAAAAAAAACCTGGACTCGTGTTCCATGCGATCGCATGGATTAAAAGCCAAAACCCCATGCGATCGCATGGGGTGTCTGACAGGCCTGACCTGATGCATTAATTACGTAGGGTTTTTATTATTATTACTATTTAATTTAATTAGGGTTTTAATTTAAATATTAATAATTTGTATTTAGTTTTAATATATAATTAGTAATATTAAGTTTCAATATTATTATTAAAAATATAGATTAATATTTTTATATAATAATAATATAAAAATAATATTTTTATAAAAATTGTAATTTAATCATTTTTAGTTTCTTTTTATAAATTGTATATTTATATCGCTTAATTCGTAATTTTTATATTTGTCGTTTATAATTAGTTTTAAGTTTAGTTTTGCCGTAGTTATTGTTATACTTCTAGATTCTTAGGCTTTGCCGTAAAATCCCTTAAGTGCTTTTTCTTTAGATTTAGAATTTAGACGCTTTAGAATTTTTCGACGCAGTTTATAAATTTTAGTACTAATTAAGTTATTGCCGTTTTGGATATAGAATTCCTTTAAACTTTAATACCTTTAGACACAATTTTTAATTTTTAGTTTTTAGACTTTTAAGTTTCAACGCTTTACTTTCTTATTATTATTTTTCGACTTTTTGTTTTTCGACGTTTGTTTTTCGATTTCTTATTTTTCGACGCACTTTTTCATTTCCACTCTAGTTTTTAGGACATAGAATTTTCTTTATTTTCTTTAAATTTTGTAAAAAAAATTATTTTAAGCAATTAAATTAATAGACGCCAATTTTCTGGTTCGTAGTAATAGTTAGATTTGTTAGTGGCCAGTTGTGGGCTTCCGATTTAAAGGGTCCTGGCTACCTGCTGCATCTATTGGCTATTCGAAACGTGGACAAAAGCAGAAAAGTCTATTAATTTGATAACTTATATAATTTTTAGTTTTATAACTAATAAGATAATTAGTAAATGCACCACATTGTAGCTAAAATTTAGTAAAAAGTGTATTATGGAAAATTTTGAGAATATGTTGGAAACTCTTTCTGACATGCGAAATCAATTAAATCAATACTCTCAAACGAGTGTTGATGAAAATTCATTCAGTCAATCTTGGATTACGAATGACGAAACAATAACTGGTTGTGAAATCTGTGGAGATTATCAATCAACATTGGAATGTTTTTATTACGTTCCTATGGAAAATTACGCACCCACAGAACCTGAATGGAACGATTATGAAGAATACAATTCAAATTGGGATTATTTCCAAGAATATTTCCAAACTCAACAACCAGAGGACGAGGAAAATTATGTGTCTAAAAATTTATTAGATTATATGAAAATCAAACTCGAAGAATTTAACGCTCAAAATGAACAAATGAGAGATTTTGCAAATAGGCAAGCTAAAACTCTATCAGACTACACACCTGTGGATCTGAGGAGTCGTGTGCAAGAAAATCTCATATCATCAAATTTTGATGAATTCGAGAGCTCCGAAATCACCAATTATCCCGATGATACTTTTTATTCAGTCTTACCAATTTCACAGCATATCGACACATTAGCCTCTACCGACGAAATCATCGATCCATCAATGGATGAAGAAAAAGTAAGGGTGACAAATTGGTACTCTTGGGAAAACGATAACGTTGAAAATTTTACCACCGAGACCAAAATAGTGGGATCGATAAAGAAGAAGAATTTGCTTCGATCCCTAAATTCACCATTCCAACCCAATATTCTCAATAGACGAGTCATCTACCGAAGATGAACTACGAGCTGTAATAGATAATGACACCTCGGATTTCACCCAGTTGGGTAATAGAGGTGAAAACTTTGATCCCAAAAATAAACGGAAGGAAATGTTAGGAATTGTCCACCCTATAGAAATATGTCTGTCGGTGTATATTGATCCATTTGACCAAGAACCAGAAAAGAGACATATCCATTTACAAAAAGCTACACTTAAAAAAGAATTAAATAGTGACGATCGGGTGAGTCTAAACTTTAAACCCATTGATATATTATACACCACCCGAGATGTAAATAACTGGCTCACTATTTTAATTTGTGGAACTTATTCTACCGACTTCACATGTCGTCAGCTAAGTGTGGGGAAGTCTAACCCCACTTAACGTTAAATTAGGGGTTCAGGTTAGTGCATAACTCATTAATAAACATGCATGATAAGTTAGGGTAAAATACGCATTTTCAAAGATTAGCATGCAGTTCAGAAAAGCAACCGTTTTTGAAGAAAAACATGTGTGATAAAACAAGAAAAGGAATGAACGATGAGGCGCGCCATCTATCATTCGACGAGCTTTGTAATTACAAACTGGGTATTTTTAATCACTTTTCTACACTTATCACCCTCGTGAAATTATAATTATAGTCTGATTTCATGCAAATGAGGGCATTGCATGATCTCAAGTGTGGGGAAGGGTTATAAATTCTCTCGTGTTTACACTTGGTTTAATTGCCAAATTTTGTGAAAATTTGAAAAAATTTCAAATAAATGAATTCAAAATTATGTTTATACATATTTATGAACGATAAAAACTAGGTGTTAATACCTAAATTGTCGTTACCTCGGAAAGGACATAAATTGAGAAACAACTAAATCGTTTGAATTTATTTATTAGAAATAAAAAGACGCATGAAAAGAGCCAAGTGTGGGGAGAATGTACCAAGTTATTCAATTAAAAACTATCTATCACATATTTCTGTAAAGTTATTATAGGTACTTTTGTTTTGGACGATATTTATCAGTTTTACCCAATATACTATAATAAAGATGAAAGAAAGATGGATCTACACTATGAATCAATTCCATCATTAAAAGGAAGTAAAGTCTTCCGAAAAAGAAATGCGCTTCTTGATTTTGGTCAAGAAGTTGTCATCCAGACTAGTTGTAGAGTCTACGAAAAATCTTGAATAGTTTTCTCGAAAATCAACTGGAAATCCACAAACCTCAGCATCAAACAGGGTCGCTAAGTGGTCAGACTTATCCAAACCATGAGAGGATCTGTCTCGTAAAATGGGGAGGGCGCCGTGCAAATTAGCTTGATAAGACTAATGAATCAGACCTCCAGAAAGGATAATCTCCTTAAAGATTAAAAATCAGCTTTTAAGCCTGATATTACTCAATCCTTGAGATTGACCTTAAAGATTGAGAATTCAAACTTATGGAATTCAATGATATCTAAACTCGAGCTTGAACGAGAAAATATTTTGATCAAATTTCAAACCGATTTGTTTTCTAAAAACCCTATTTTCAATACGTTCATTACCATTGAACGTAAAATCCTAGGAATTCACCTGGAATTCATTAGGTCACCTGACCCAAATCGGGTGTCAACCGTAAGAACGGTGGTTGCATAGCATGGTCAAAGACAGGACCTTGTGCCAGACCAAAAAAACTATAGGGTGATCTTTACTATTGCTCCTACAAAGGATAGTAATTGCATCCGACACGTTATAGACCATAATCAAAAGCATGTCACGGGACATTGCCTTAACAGTTGCTTGTTCAATGCTTTCCTTTACAACCGGATGGTAGTTTACCGAAAGGTAATATACGGAGCAAGTATACTAGACGTGTTGCTTTTCCAAATACAAGGTTAGCAAGTGGGTGACACAAAACCATAAGTTTTGAGCCAAAATTTTCAAATCTGAAACCCACAAAACCCACAAAACCCACAAAAACAATTTCGTAAACACCTATGATGGGTCAAATCAGAAAACTTATCTAGGGTAAAAACTAGAATGAATTTTCAAAAGAACAAATATTTTCATAAAGATCCAATTTCCTAAAGGATCTAAATTTTCATAGTCATGTGAGACTGTAAACCACATTGTTACTATCATTGTTTATACCACCGTATCAAAATCACTGATGTATAAAGTGTGAGAATAAAAAAGTGATTCGAGTGAAGTGTGATTTTATTTCAAGTTATGTATTGCTTGAGGACAAGCAACGTTCAAGTGTGGGGATATTTGATAGTGCTATAAATGAACATATATTTAGTAACAATATCCTTCCAATATGTAAAGTATTTAGCTGTAATTGTTCTATTTTAAGTTGTAATCGTTTATATTAAATAAGTGCGAAGACAAAAGGCGAAAATGAAGATTTGAAGACGCAAACGTCCAAAAAGCTCAAATGTACAAGATACAATCTAAGTGGTTCAATTTATTGATAAGAAACTTCTAAAAATGACAAGAGTACACGTTGTGAAATGCAAAGTAAAAGATATTAAATCGTACGAAAGGACGTTCGAAAATCCGGAACCGGGACCTGAGCTAACTATCAACGCCCGACTCAACGGACCAAAAATTACAAGTCAACTATGCACAAGAATATAATATAATATTTAAATAATTATATAAATTATTTATATATTATATATATTATATTAAATAACGTCGACAAGTTAGAAAACAAGGCATGTGGGCTGGATCCAGTGGCCATGCGATCACATGGCCTGGAAGCCATTTTTCAATGCGATCGCATGGGCTAAAAATCCTGGCCACATCTATAAATACCAACGAATTCGGCCAGAATAAGAACACAAAAAAATATATTACTCCCTCTGTAAGATAGTGTATATATATATATATATATATATATATATATATATATATATATATATATATATATATATGTATATTAGTTTAGTTTTATATTAGATTAGTTTGGGTAATGTAAAGGTTATTTTACGGGTTCTAAAGTTGAAGTTTTGTCCATGTAACACTACGCGATAAATAATCAATGTAAGTTATGTTCTCCTTTTTAAATTAATGTCTCGTAGCTAAGTTATTATTATGCTTATTTAAATCGAAGTAATCGTGATGTCGGGCTAAATATTAAAGACGGGGTAATTGGGCTTTGTACCATAATTGGGGTTTGGACAAAAGAACGACACTTGTGGAAATTAGACTATGGGCTATTAATGGGCTTTATATTTGTTTAATTGAATGATAGTTCGTTAATTTAATATAAAGATTTACAATTGGACGTAATTATAAATAACCACATACACTCGAATCGGACACGATGGGCGGGATATTTATAAGTACTAATAATCGTTCATTTAACCGGACACGGGAATGGATTAATAGTCAATGGACTTATTAAAACAGGGGTGAATTACATACAAGGAAAATTGGTGTAATTATAGTTTAAGTCCCCAATTAGTTGGAATATTTGACTTCGGATATAAGGATAATTTGACGAGGACACTCGCACTTTATATTTATGACTGATGGACTGTTATAGACAAAAACCAGATGGACATATCGAATAATCCAGGACAAAGGACAATTAACCCATGGTAATAAAATAAAATCAACACGTCAAACATCATGATTACGGAAGTTTAAATAAGCATAATTCCTTTATTTCATATTTCATCGCACTTTTATTTACCGTCATTTTATTTAATTACACTTTTAATTATCGTACTTTTTAATTATTGCAATTTTATTTATCGTCATTTTATTTATCGCACTTTAATTTATCGTTATTTACTTTACGCTTTAAATTAAGTTATATTTATTTTTAATATTTTACATTAGGTTTTAACTGCGACTAAAGTTTTAAAATCGATAAACCGGTCATTAAATGGTAAAAACCCCCTTTTATATTAATAATACTACTTATATTTATATATATATATATATATATATATATATATATATATATATATATATATATATATATATATATATATATATATATATATATATATATATATATATATATATTTATATACAAATTTAGTTTTCAAAATATAGCGTTAAACTTGGCTAGTTCCCTGTGGATGAACCGAACTTACTAAAAACTACACTACTGTGCGATTAGGTATACTGCCTATAAGTGTTGTAGCAAGGTTTAGGTATATCCACTCTATAAATAAATAAATAACTTGTGTAAAATTGTATCGTATTTAATAGTATTTCGTAGCAAATATATAACTATTTCGTATACACCTCTACGCACATCACTCTTCTATGACGAATAAGTGGTTATTCGTACGTAGGGACTATATCCCTATTGTGACGTTAAGCACACATAACTACTTACCTCGTATCCTAGGGTTGATCAGGTCCTAATACTAGGTTATAGCCACGTGAATAAGCGAAAAGGGTGATCCGTAAATTAAACTTCTAAATCGTTAGGGTTTCAGCATAACAGTATGATAAGTCTCAGATAAAGTATTCAACATATAATAAACATTTGTAACAGATAGATAATCATGAAAGATGAAAGCAACTTAAGATAATAAGATAACTTCATTAAATTAAGGAAAGCGTTCATCGTTTACAGACGAGATCTGGACCATTACAAGTGCTGACATCCTCTAGACCGTTCCTATTACAATCTTCGACGTTCGCCTCCGGGTACTTAATTTTCCGCTCGGAGGTGAGAAGGCCTTGAAAGCTCTAGTGAGAGAAAGTGTATTGTAGTGAGAGAGTGAAGAGAGGTGTGTGGAAATTGTATGACAAAAAAGCCTTTAAATAGACACAAAATTTGCCTGCAAATGGCTGGCAGGCCGTTTGGCAGACCGTTTTTGAAGGCCGTTTGCTAAGGCAAGCCGTTTATCGAGCCTGTTTGCTCTGACTGTTTGGCAGGCCGTTTGCCATACTGGCAGGCCATTTGGCAAGCCATATGGCAGGCCGTTTGCTGGCCTGGTTAGCCCGATTTCACTGTATCGTAACTTGATTTCTTGTCTTTCACCATTTTTGCTCTAGAATCTTCGTTTTAGCTCCGTTTCTCTTGATTCTTTTTGCATTATCTTCGTAATTACTTTATCTACATATTTAAACGAAAAACGATTATTTTGCTGACAAAGTTTTGAACTTTATGCTTTTGGGACTCAATATCGGGGGTAAAAACATGACTTTTTAGCCGATATCAACCTTCAACATCACTCGGTCACCTACTTGGAATTCGCAATCTTTACGCTTAAGATCTGAAATGTCCCGTTCTTATTGATTAAAAACATTCCATATTAATTGATTTCGTTGCGAGGTTTTGACCTCTATATGAGACGTTTTTCAAAGACTGCATTCATTTTTAAAACAAACCATAACCTTTATTTCATAGATAAAGGTTTTAAAAAGCTTTACGTAGATTATCAAATAATGATAATCTAAAATATCCTGTTTACACACGACCATTACATAATGGTTTACAATACAGATATGTTACAACAAAATAAGTTTCTTGAATGCAGTTTTTACACAATATCATACAAGTATGGACTCCAAATCTCGTCCTTATTTAAGTATGCGACAGCGGAAGCTCTTAATAATCACCTGAGAATAAACATGCTTAAAACGTCAACAAAAATGTTGGTGAGTTATAGGTTTAACCTATATATATCAAATCATAATAATAGACCACAAGATTTCATATTTCAATACACATCCCATACATAGAGATAAAAATCATTCATATGGTGAACACCTGGTAACCGACATTAACAAGATGCATATATAAGAATATCCCCATCATTCCGGGACACCCTTCGGATATGATATAAATTTCGAAGTACTAAAGCATCCGGTACTTTGGATGGGGCTTATTGGGCCCGATAGATCTATCTTTAGGATTCGCGTCAATTAGGGTGTCTGTTCCCTAATTCTTAGATTACCAGACTTAATAAAAAGGGGCATATTCGATTTCGATAATTCAACCATAGAATGTAGTTTCACGTACTTGTGTCTATTTTGTAAATCATTTATAAAACCTGCATGTATTCTCATCCCAAAAATATTAGATTTTAAAAGTGGGACTATAACTCACTTTCACAGATTTTTACTTCGTCGGGAAGTAAGACTTGGCCACTGATTGATTCACGAACCTATAACAATATATACATATATATCAAAGTATGTTCAAAATATATTTACAACACTTTTAATATATTTTGATGTTTTAAGTTTATTAAGTCAGCTGTCCTCGTTAGTAACCTACAACTAGTTGTCCACAGTTAGATGTACAGAAATAAATCGATAAATATTATCTTGAATTAATCCACGGCCCAGTGTATACGTATCTCATTATTGATCACAACTCAAACTATATATATTTTGGAATCAACCTCAACCCTGTATAGCTAACTCCAACATTCACATATAGAGTGTCTATGGTTGTTCCGAAATATATATAGATGTGTCGACATGATAGGTCGAAACATTGTATACGTGTCTATGGTATCTCAAGATTACATAATATACAATACAAGTTGATTAAGTTATGGTTGGAATAGATTTGTTACCAATTTTCACGTAGCTAAAATGAGAAAAATTATCCAATCTTGTTTTACCCATAACTTCTTCATTTTAAATCCGTTTTGAGTGAATCAAATTGCTATGGTTTCATATTGAACTCTATTTTATGAATATAAACAGAAAAAGTATAGGTTTATAGTCGGAAAAATAAGTTACAAGTCGTTTTTGTAAAGGTAGTCATTTCAGTCGAAAGAACGACGTCTAGATGACCATTTTAGAAAACATACTTCCACTTTGAGTTTAACCATAATTTTTGGATATAGTTTCATGTTCATAATAAAAATCATTTTCTCAGAATAACAAATTTTAAATCAAAGTTTATCATAGTTTTTTAATTAACTAACCCAAAACAGCCCGCGGTGTTACTACGACGGCGTAAATCCGGTTTTACGGTGTTTTTCGTGTTTCCAGGTTTTAAATCATTAAGTTAGCATATCATATAGATATAGAACATGTGTTTAGTTGATTTTAAAAGTCAAGTTAGAAGGATTAACTTTTGTTTGCGAACAAGTTTAGAATTAACTAAACTATGTTCTAGTGATTACAAGTTTAAACCTTCGAATAAGATAGCTTTATATGTATGAATCGAATGATGTTATGAACATCATTACTACCTTAAGTTCCTTGGATAAACCTACTGGAAAAGAGAAAAATGGATCTAGCTTCAACGGATCCTTGGATGGCTCGAAGTTCTTGAAGCAGAATCATGACACGAAAACAAGTTCAAGTAAGATCATCACTTGAAATAAGATTGTTATAGTTATAGAAATTGAACCAAAGTTTGAATATGATTATTACCTTGTATTAGAATGATAACCTACTGTAAGAAACAAAGATTTCTTGAGGTTGGATGATCACCTTACAAGATTGGAAGTGAGCTAGCAAACTTGAAAGTATTCTTGATTTTATGTAACTAGAACTTGTAAAATATATGAAGAACACTTAGAACTTGAAGATAGAACTTGAGAGAGATCAATTAGATGAAAAAAATTGAAGAATGAAAGTGTTTGTAGGTGTTTTTGGTCGTTGGTGTATGGATTAGATATAAAGGATATGTAATTTTGTTTTCATGTAAATAAGTCATGAATGATTACTCATATTTTTGTAATTTTATGAGATATTTCATGCTAGTTGCCAAATGATGGTTCCCACATGTGTTAGGTGACTCACATGGGCTGCTAAGAGCTAATCATTGGAGTGTATATACCAATAGTACATACATCTAAAAGCTGTGTATTGTACGAGTACGAATACGGGTGCATACGAGTAGAATTGTTGATGAAACTGAACGAGGATGTAATTGTAAGCATTTTTGTTAAGTAGAAGTATTTTGATAAGTGTATTGAAGTCTTTCAAAAGTGTATAAATACATATTAAAACACTACATGTATATACATTTTAACTGAGTCGTTAAGTCATCGTTAGTCGTTACATGTAAGTGTTGTTTTGAAACCTTTAGGTTAACGATCTTGTTAATGAAGGTATTTCGTATGCCCGAGAGACATATTAAATTAATGTGGCTAATGTGTTATGATCCAAGTCGGGTCATACCCAATAACAAGCTTACCGACACCTTATCCGTATTTGATCTTAACGATTGGATCGTTGATTAAATTACGCAACACTTGAATTTTAAGAAAATGGTTTCTGAAAATAATTGCACTTGATATGTATATATATATATATATAAATCATGGAATGATTTATATATAATAAGGATTTAATTATTTATAGGCTAAATAATTAAGTCATGTTGCATTTTATAAATTATGATTTTATAAAGTAATGTATACATGACAAATAATATGGAATTTTATACATTTGGTTTTATAAATAATACATACATAATTTATAAAATGCAAGTTTATGAAATTTGTTTTATAAAATTTAATTTTACAAAACAAGTTTATAAAAGATGCATGCTTATAAATATGTCAAGTATTATTTTATAAAAGGAAGGGAGTGGCCTTGGAATTGGATGTAAGCATGCTAGAGATTCCATCTTGGTTAAATAAAATTCCCATTCCATATACATGCAAGTGAAGACTCTTTGGAACATACACTTGCATTCAAAACATATCAAGTTAAAAAAAAATTCTGCACTCTCTCTTCCTACTGCAGTAGGCCGTGGCCTTTCTTGGCCATAGGAGAGTTCATTTTATTTTTTTTGCAAGCTATATTCAAGTGTGATCAAATCCTAACCAAAGTACAAGGTGTTGGTGCAAAGTTTGGGGTATAACAACTTGAGGTTTCATAATTTTGGAGCTCCAATCATCATCATCATCTTCATTACTAATCAACAAGCTTGAAGTAGGTATAAACTCTTTTCTTGCTTGTAGTTTGTAAGTATGTTTCACAACTTGATCCTAATTGGGATTTAACTTTAAATGGTTAAAGTTTAACATGTTCTAAAATGGTAATTACATGCTTCCGCTTTGATATGATTCTTAAAATGGTTTAAGTGTTTTGAACTTGTTAAATCCCAACAATGGTATCTAGAGCCGAGGTTGTTGAAATATGCTTCATGATGGTTATTAAACTCACTATATATTTTGCATTTTATGTACATGCATGATTGTAAAATGCAAAAATTATATGTTTTGGATGGGGGTATTATTTTGGCCGAATTAAAGGGCTTCCAAAATGGGTTTGGAGCTTCAAGTTTGGCCAAGATTTGTTGTTGTTTTGGTTCACAATCATGCCTTGACCTTGTGGTTGGATTTGTGTGTGATTTGGTTGATTATTCATTCTTATGGTTTGTAATAATTATTCATTCATTTTGGTTTGTAATAAGTTGTAATTAATTTTGTAATTTCTTGATGTAATTTATTCTATTTGGTTTGTAAAATAGAATAGGTTGTTATTTCCTTTTCTTAGAGAAAATGTATTAGGTTATATATTTTTTGTAAAATAAAAGTGAAGATTCATGAAGAAGATTACAAGATGGAACTTTGAAGATTACAAGATTTAGTGGGAGATTTTGTTTAAAATCTCTTACTTGTTTGACCCTTTAGGTAACACTTGTTTTGGCTAAACAAGTGCTTACCACTTTGGCATGATTGTGGACTTTTATTTTGCATGCTTGTATGTTTTTTTGTATGTGTTTGGTTGATACAAAATCTCTTGAAACAACTTGCAAAAATGACATTATAATTGGTTATAATTATAACAACATGACACTAATAAATGGTTATTAGGTACTAGATGAAAATGTAAATAAAATGGTAATGAATTGGTAATTGGTTTACTAAAAGGATATGAAATAGATTTTTCATAAAACACTACACACCAAATGCATGTTGGTGTATAGCATTTTGTTTTCTAAAACTAGAATGTAGAAAACATAAAATCACTTTAACTAATACAAGGTAAACAAGTTAAACGCCATCCTTTTGTGGAAACACTTAGACATATTAGGAATCTCTTGATGGGATAAAGGTCACCTAACCGTCATGAGTGAACTAATATGAATAAGGTACACTTCGCATACATGTGGGATAAAGGTCACCTAACCACTTGTATGTTAAGTCTACATGTTTACACAAGTAGGACGACTTGATTTGGGAATCATGAACTTAGGGTCACCAAAGCATGAGGAACAAATAGGCGTTGATGGGATTAATATGCCATGCAAAAGGATTGCATGATCCCATAAAATTAGAAGTTGTAAAAGGATTGCAATTGTCATTATGACTACCTAGCTAAATCAAATGACGGGATAAAGGTCACCTAACCGAAATTTGATTTACCGATGGATTCTAATATTTAATAAAACAAATTAAAAGGGTATTGTTTATTAAATCTAAAATCGATACTTAAAATGAACTTTGTTGAATTTTGTAGATGGCCGCTAATAACAACAACAACATGCAAAACGCACCACTTAACATGAACAACCTATCGTTACGGTCTCTCCTCGAGAAAGACAAACTTAACCATACCAACTTTATGGATTGGTTCCGCAATCTTCGGATTGTCCTCAAACAAGAGGATAAAGTGTATGTACTTGAGGACCCCATTCCCGATCAACCGGATGAGAATGATGTGGAAGCAATGGCCTCTTATGATAAGTATTGCCACGACTCCCTTCAAGTCTCATGCTTAATGCTTGGAACTATGATACCCGAACTCCAAAAGGATTTCGAGCATCATAGTGCATACGACATGATAACGCAATTGAAGGAGATGTTCCTCCAACAAGCGCGTGTCGAGCGTTTCAAAACGGTTCGGGCACTACATGCTTGTCGTATGGACGATACCCAATCGGTTTCATCTTATGTACTTAAGATGAAAAGCCTTATCGATCGTGCTAACCGTCTTAACCTAAACATATCAAATGAGTTAGCCACCGATCTTATCCTTAACTCCCTATCAAAAAGGTTTGATCAATTTGTAATTAATTACAATATGAATGGGATGGATAAGAGCATAGGTGAGCTTCACGGTATGCTTAGAACGGCGGAAACTAGCATGGGTAAAAGGGCTTTACCCGTGTTAGCAATCGATCAAGGTGGGTCAAAAGGTAACACCTCTAAGCCAAAGGTGGCCAAGAGAAAAGGACCCGCTCATCAAGGTAAAGGGAAAGGGAAGATGGTTACCCCAACCATCAACAAGGCTAAGAAGCAAAAGGTAGCCGAGAAGGCAAACCCCAAAGAAGACCCATGTTTCGGTTGCGGTGATATGGGTCATTGGAAACGAAACTGTCCGGTCTATCTTAAGGAGTTGAAGGACAAGAGGGATGCAGGGCAAACCTCAGGTAATATGTATATGGTATATATAGAGCTTAGTATTACTTCTTCTAATACATGGGTATTAGACACGGGATGTGGAACTCATATTTGCAATTCTTTGCAGGGGTTCAAAAGAAGTGATCATAAGGCGGGAACATCAAGTCTCTATATGGGCAATGGTGCAAAGGTGCATGTTAAAGCTCAAGGAGATTTTATTTTGAAGCTTCCAAGCGGATTGGAACTTATTTTAGAAAATGTTTTGTATGCTCCGGATTTGTGTAGAAATATTATTTCTATTTCTCGCTTAAAACAATGTGGTTACGTTGTTAATTTTATTGATGATGATATTCATGTTTCTAAAGATAATGTATTCTATTTCAAGGCTTCGCCTTCAAATGGAATTTATGAATTGGTTCATGATGACACATCATCGAGCTCTATATACCACACTAGCACCAAGAAACTCAAAAGGGATTTGAGTGATTCCTACTTATGGCATTGTCGCCTTGGTCACATAAACAAGAACCGAATGCATACACTTCAAAAGAATGGACTCTTGAAATCAAATGAGATGGACTCGTTTGATGTGTGTGAATCTTGTTTACAAGGCAAAATGACTAAAGCACCTTTCAAAGGGACCTATGAAAGGGCTAAGGACTTATTGGGATTAATACATTCGGATGTATGTGGACCCTTTAAGCCCATAGCTAGGAATGGTGAAAGATACTTCGTTACTTTCATTGATGACTTCAGTCGTTTTGGATATGTCTACTTGTTAAGACATAAGGACGAAACTTTTGAAGCATTCAAAGAATATCAAAGCGAAGTACAAAATCAACTCAATAAGACAATCAAGGTACTTCGTACCGATAGAGGAGGTGAATACCTAAGCGATGCTTTCCAAGATCATCTTAGGAGTTGTGGGATTATCTCACAACTTACTCCACCTGGAACACCCCAACTTAATGGAGTTTCCGAAAGGAGGAACCGAACCCTAATGGATATGGTTCGATCTATGATGGCTAGAAGCACGTTACCTCTATCATTTTGGGGTTATTGTCTATGCTCCGCGGCTCGTATTTTAAATATGGCCCCAACCAAGAAAGTGGAACGAACTCCTCATGAGATGTGGTTTGGAAAACCTCCATCTCTATCATACTTAAAGGTATGGGGATGTGAAGCTTATCCTAAGCGTTACGTCCCTAATAAGTTGAATGATCGATCCACGAAGTGTATCTTCATAGGATATCCCAAGGATGATATGGGATATTATTTCTATGATCCATCCGAGCAAAATGTATTTGTTGCTCGAAAGGCTGAATTCCTTGAAACTAAGTTCCTAATGGAAGGAAATAGTGAAAGGAAGATAGATCTTGAAGAGGTTCAAGATCAAGTAGATGATACACAATTGGTCGACACTAGCACTCAACATGAAAATGTTGAGAGTGATCAAATGGATGATCAAAATACACAAGACGTTCGTAGATCTGGTAGGATTAGTAATCCTCCTGAGAGATATGGGTTTCTCATGGATGGTTGCTATGTGGTTGATTTTGATGAACCAATAAACTACCAAGATGCTTTATCAAGGATTGATAAGGATAAATGGCAGGAAGCCATGAACGCTGAGATGCAATCCATGTATGACAACCAAGTTTGGGAACTTGTTGAACAACCTACTGGCTCAAGGCTAGTTGATTGTAAATGGCTTTTCAAGATGAAAACCGACATACATGGAAACTTGGATACATATAAAGCTAGACTTGTAGCAAAAGGTTTCACTCAAACTCAAGGGGTTGACTATGATGAAACTTTTTCGCCTGTGGCAATGCTAAAGTCTATTAGGATATTACTTGCCATTGCTGCTCATTATGATTATGAAATATGGCAAATGGATGTCAAGACCGCTTTCCTAAACGGACATCATGAGGAAGATGTCTACATGGTTCAGCCTGAAGGTTTTGTTGATCCGAAATATCCTAAGAAGGTATGCAAGTTAAAGAAGTCAATCTATGGATTGAAACAAGCATCTAGAATGTGGAATCATCGTTTTAATGAGGAGGCCAAGAAATTTGGCTTCATTAAAAATGGTGATGAAGCTTGTGTATACAAGAAAGCTAGTGGGAGCACTATCATGTTCCTTGTATTATATGTGGATGATATATTACTATTTGGAAATGATGTTCCGGCAATGCAAGGAGTTAAAACTTGGTTAAGTAAATGCTTCTCCATTAAGGATCTTGGAGAAGCACAATACGTTTTGGGGATTGGGATCTACAGGGATAGATCCAAGAAGCTGATAGGTTTGAATCAAAGTGCATACATTGAAAAGATCTTGAAAAGGTTCAAGATGGAGAACTCTAAGAAAGGTTTGGTACCTATTCAAAAGGGAACACTTCTCAGTTCATCTCAGTGCCCCACCACGAAAGATGAACAGGAGAGAATGAAGAAAGTCCCATATGCGTCTGCTATTGGGTCAATCATGTATGCAATGATATGCACTAGACCGGATGTGTCATGCGCTCTTAGCCTGACAAGTAGATACCAGAATAACCCAGGAAACAGTCATTGGATTGCTGTCAAAAGTATATTGAAATACCTTAGGAGGACTAAGGATATGTTTCTTATATACGGGTCTGGTGAGGAGGAACTCGCTGTAAAAGGTTATGTAGATGCAAGTTTCCAAACTGATCGAGATGATTCTCGATCACAATCCGGTTATGTCTTCACGTTAAATGGAGGTGCGGTCTCTTGGAAGAGTTCAAAACAGGATGTTGTTGCTTTATCCACTACAGAGTCGGAGTACATCGCCGCATCATTGGCAGCTCAGGAAGCTGCATGGATGAAGAAATTCATCGATGACTTAGGAGTAGTCCCTTCCATTCAGGACCCTCTTGAGATCTTTTGTGATAACGAGGGTGCGATTGCTCAAATCAAAGAACCTCGTGCTCACCAAAAGACCCGTCACATTGAGCGGAGATTCAACTACATAAGGGATGAAGTTGAAAAGGGAAAGATATGTATTCGCAAAGTTCACACAGATCTTAACATAGCGGATCCACTCACGAAGCTCTTACATGGATCAAAACATGCAGGACATGTTTGTGCTTTAGGGCTTCGATATTCTAGTGATTGGTCATGATCTGTTTTAAGTATTGTAACGGAACGAAATTGTTCAAACTCATCAATATAATTATGGTATTAATTTATTTTGAGTCAAGTTCCTATTTTGCATATTTTATCCATGAATAAGTAATTATTCTAAATTTCGTAGTCGATCACATTTGTGGGAAAAAGTGTGAGGTTTAGACTATTATGAACTTGGATTGGTATACACTCACATGATGAATGTAGGGCAAGGTTGCAACCAAGGTTCATAGATATTTGAGGGATACAAATATTGAAAGACCCGCCCTCAAGATTTACTAAAATGGAGCCTTTGTGGTTGATCACATGTAATCTTGAGTAAAGGAGAATATCATTGTATCCTCTGACCTGAGATACATATTGGGTTCGGATATTCACCAAATATTGTGCCTTGATTCTTTCCTTCGCTATTCTGAAATATGGTAGTACATAAGGGAGAACTCAGGTATAATGTAAAGTGTATATCTTGGACGTATGTAGTCAAGATGGAATTTGTCCCTCTTATTCGTTAAGAGTCAAATGTCTAAGGCCTGATAAAGTTAAATCTATAAGAGAGTGATCACTCTGTATCTCTTGGATTTAACATGACATCTTGGACGAAAGGAAATAATGAAAGATTCACCTAATCATATTCGACATGGGAACTCGAAAGGGATGATGTTATTGAATGGCACAAAGTCATAACATATTGGGGGTGATGGACGGTCGTTAGGTGGTATCCGTCACTTGCATTAATTTCTTATGTTTCTCGTGCAAGTGGGAGATTGAAGGTATTTCGTATGCCCGAGAGACATATTAAATTAATGTGGCTAATGTGTTATGATCCAAGTCGGGTCATACCCAATAACAAGCTTACCGACACCTTATCCGTATTTGATCTTAACGATTGGATCGTTGATTAAATTACGCAACACTTGAATTTTAAGAAAATGGTTTCTGAAAATAATTGCACTTGATATGTATATATATATATATATAAATCATGGAATGATTTATATATAATAAGGATTTAATTATTTATAGGCTAAATAATTAAGTCATGTTGCATTTTATAAATTATGATTTTATAAAGTAATGTATACATGACAAATAATATGGAATTTTATACATTTGGTTTTATAAATAATACATACATAATTTATAAAATGCAAGTTTATGAAATTTGTTTTATAAAATTTAATTTTACAAAACAAGTTTATAAAAGATGCATGCTTATAAATATGTCAAGTATTATTTTATAAAAGGAAGGGAGTGGCCTTGGAATTGGATGTAAGCATGCTAGAGATTCTATCTTGGTTAAATAAAATTCCCATTCCATATACATGCAAGTGAAGACTCTTTGGAACATACACTTGCATTCAAAACATATCAAGTTAAAAAAAATTCTGCACTCTCTCTTCCTACTGCAGTAGGCCGTGGCCTTTCTTGGCCATAGGAGAGTTCATTTTATTTTTTTTGCAAGCTATATTCAAGTGTGATCAAATCCTAACCAAAGTACAAGGTGTTGATGCAAAGTTTGGGGTATAACAACTTGAGGTTTCATAATTTTGGAGCTCCAATCATCATCATCATCTTCATTACTAATCAACAAGCTTGAAGTAGGTATAAACTCTTTTCTTGCTTGTAGTTTGTAAGTATGTTTCACAACTTGATCCTAATTGGGATTTAACTTTAAATGGTTAAAGTTTAACATGTTCTAAAATGGTAATTACATGCTTCCGCTTTGATATGATTCTTAAAATGGTTTAAGTGTTTTGAACTTGTTAAATCCCAACAGTTAAATGTTGTTAACCCAATGTTTATAATATCAAATAAGATTTTAAATTATTATATTATCATGATATTATCATGTATGAATATCTCTTAATATGATATACATACATTAAATGTCTTTACAACGATAATCGTTACATATATGTCTCGTTTAAAAATCATTAAGTTAGTAGTCTTGTTTTTACATATGTAGTTCATTGTTAATATACTTAATGATATGTTTACTTATCATAGTATCATGTTAACTATATATATATATATCCATATATATGTCATCATATAGTTTTTACAAGTTTTAACGTTCGTGAATCACCGGTCAACTTGGGTGGTCAATTGTCTATATGAAACATATTTCAATTAATCAAGTCTTAATAAGTTTGATTGCTTAACATGTTGGAAACATTTAATCATGTAAATATCAATCTCAATTAATATATATAAACATGGAAAAGTTCGGGTCACTACAGTACCTACCCGTTAAATAAATTTCGTCCCGAAATTTTAAGCTGTTGAAGGTGTTGACGAATCTTCTGGAAATAGATGCGGGTATTTCTTCTTCATCTAATCTTCACGCTCCCAGGTGAACTCGGGTCCTCTACAAGCATTCCATCGAACCTTAACAATTGGTATCTTGTTTTGCTTAAGTCTTTTAACCTCACGATCCATTATTTCGACGGGTTCTTCGATGAATTGAAGTTTTTCGTTGATTTGGATTTCATCTAACGGAATAGTGAGATCTTCTTTAGCAAAACATTTCTTCAAATTCGAGACGTGGAAAGTGTTATGTACAGCCGCGAGTTGTTGAGGTAACTCAAGTCGGTAAGCTACTGGTCCGACACGATCAATAATCTTGAATGGTCCAATATACCTTGGATTTAATTTCCCTCGTTTACCAAATCGAACAACGCCTTTCCAAGGTGCAACTTTAAGCATGACCATCTCTCCAATTTCAAATTCTATATCTTTTCTTTTAATGTCAGCGTAGCTCTTTTGTCGACTTTGGGCGGTTTTCAACCGTTGTTGAATTTGAATGATCTTCTCGGTAGTTTCTTGTATAATCTCCGGACCCGTAATCTGTCTATCCCCCACTTCACTCCAACAAATCGGAGACCTGCACTTTCTACCATAAAGTGCTTCAAACGGCGCCATCTCAATGCTTGAATGGTAGCTGTTGTTGTAGGAAAATTCTGCTAACGGTAGATGTCGATCCCAACTGTTTCCGAAATCAATAACACATGCTCGTAGCATGTCTTCAAGCATTTGTATCGTCCTTTCGCTCTGCCCATCAGTTTGTGGATGATAGGCAGTACTCATGTCTAGACGAGTTCCTAATGCTTGCTGTAATGTCTGCCAGAATCTTGAAATAAATCTGCCATCCCTATCAGAGATAATAGAGATTGGTATTCCATGTCTGGATATGACTTCCTTCAAATACAGTCGTGCTAACTTCTCCATCTTGTCATCTTATATTATTGGCAGGAAGTGTGCTGATTTGGTGAGGCGATCAACTATTACCCAAATAGTATCAAAACCAATTGCAGTCCTTGGCAATTTAGTGATGAAATCCATGGTAATGTTTTCCCATTTCCATTCTGGGATTTCGGGTTGTTGAAGTAGACCTGATGGTTTCTGATGCTCAGCTTTGACCTTAGAACACGTCAAACATTCTCCTACGTATTTAGCAACATCGGCTTTCATACCCGGCCACCAAAAATATTTCCTGAGATCCTTGTACATCTTCCCCGTTCCAGGATGTATTGAGTATCTGGTTTTATGAGCTTCTCTAAGTACCATTTCTCTCATATCTCCAAATTTTGGTACCCAAATCCTTTCAGCCCTATACCGGGTTCCATCTTCCCGAATATTAAGATGCTTCTCCGATCCTTTGGGTATTTCATCCTTTAAATTTCCCTCTTTTAAAACTCCTTGTTGCGCCGCCTTTATTTGAGTAGTAAGGTTATTATGAATCATTATATTCATAGATTTTACTCGAATGGGTTCTCTGTCCTTCCTGCTCAAGGCATCAGCTACCACATTTGCCTTCCCCGGGTGGTAACGAATCTCAAAGTCGTAATCATTCAACAATTCAATCCACCTACGCTGCCTCATATTCAGTTGTTTCTGATTAAATATGTGTTGAAGACTTTTGTGGTCGGTATATATAATACTTTTGACCCCATATAAGTAGTGCCTCCAAGTCTTTAATGCAAAAACAACCGCGCCTAATTCCAAATCATACGTCGTATAATTTTGTTCGTGAATCTTCAATTGTCTAGACGCATAAGCAATCACCTTCGTTCGTTGCATTAATACACAACCGAGACCTTGCTTTGATGCGTCACAATAAATCACAAAATCATCATTCCCTTCAGGCAATAACAATATAGGTGCCGTAGTTCGCTTTTTCTTTAATAACTGAAACGCTTTCTCTTGTTCATCATTCCATTCAAATTTCTTCCCTTTATGCGTTAATGCAGTCAAGGGTTTTGCTATTCTGGAAAAATCTTGGATGAACCTTCTGTAGTAACCAGCTAGTCCTAAAAACTGGCGTATGTGTTTCGGAGTTTTCGGGGTTTCCCACTTTTCAACAGTTTCTATCTTTGTCGGATCCACCTTAATACCTTCTTTGTTCACTATGTGACCGAGGAATTGAACTTCTTCCAACCAAAATGCACACTTTGAAAACTTAGCGTACAATTCTTCCTTCCTCAATACTTCTAACACCTTTCTCAAATGTTCACCGTGTTCTTGGTCATTCTTTGAGTAAATAAGTATGTCATCAATGAAAACAATGGCAAACTTGTCAAGGTATGGTCCACACACTCGGTTCATAAGGTCCATGAACACAGCTGGTGCATTAGTTAAACCAAACGGCATGACCATAAACTCGTAATGACTGTAACGTGTTCTGAAAGCAGTCTTTGGAATATCATCTTCTTTCACCCGCATTTGATGATACCCGGAACGTAAGTCAATCTTTGAATAAACAGACGAGCCTTGTAGTTGATCAAATAAGTCGTCGATTCTCGGTAGTGGGTAGCGGTTCTTGATGGTAAGTTTGTTCAACTCTCGGTAGTCGATACACAACCTGAATGTACCATCTTTCTTCTTGACAAACAAAACAGGAGCTCCCCACGGTGATGTGCTTGGTCGAATGAAACCACACTCTAAAAGTTCTTGTAATTGGCTTTGCAGTTCTTTCATCTCACTAGGTGCGAGTCTGTAAGGAGCATGAGCTATTGGTGCAGCTCCTGGTACAAGATCTATTTGAAATTCAACGGATCGATGTGGGGGTAATCCCGGTAATTCTTTCGAAAATACATCGGGAAATTCTTTTGCAATGGGAACATCATTGATGCTCTTTTCTTCAGTTTGTACTTTCTCGACGTGTGCTAGAACATCATAGCAACCTTTTCTTATTAGTTTTTGTGCCTTCAAATTACTAATAAGATGTAGCTTCGTGTTGCCCTTTTCTCCGTACACCATTATGGGTTTTCCTTTTTCTCGTATAATGCGAATTGCATTTTTGTAACAAACGATCTCTGCTTTCACTTCTTTCAACCAGTCCATACCGATTATCACATCAAAACTCCCTAACTCTACTAGTATCAAATCAATCTTAAATGTTTCGCTAACCAGTTTAATTTCTCGATTCCGACATATATTATCTGCTGAAATTAATTTACCATTTGCTAATTCGAGTAAAAATTTACTATCCAAAGGCGTCAATGGACAACTTAATTTAGCACAAAAATCTCTACTCATATAGCTTCTATCCGCACCCGAATCAAATAAAACATAAGCAGCTTTATTGTCAATAAGAAACGTACCCGTAACAAGCTCCGGGTCTTCCTGTGCCTCTGCCGCATTAATATTGAAAACTCTTCCGCGGCCTTGTCCATTCGTGTTCTCCTGGTTCGGGCAATTTCTAATAATGTGGCCCGGTTTTCCACATTTATAACAAACTACATTGGCATAACTTGCTCCGACACTACTTGCTCCGCCATTACTCGTTCCGACACCATTTGTTCCTTTCGTTCTATTAACCCCTGGTCCGTAGACCTCACACTTCGCCGCGCTATGACCATTTCTTTTACACTTGTTGCAAAATTTGGTGTAGAACCCTGAGTGATACTTTTCACACCTTTGGCATAGCTGCTTCTGATTGTTGTTGTTGTTGCGGTTATTATTGTTGTTGGGATGATTGTTGTAGTTGCTGTTGCTGCTGCTGTTGTTGTTGGGCCGTTTGTTGTAGTTGCGATTGATGTTGCGATTGTTGGGATAATTGTTGCGATTATTGTTGTAATTGCTGTTGTTGTTGTATTGGTGATTCTTATCACCGTTTTCCTCCCACTTTCTTTTGACTTGCTTCACATTGGCCTCTTCAGCAGTCTGTTCTTTAATTCTTTCTTCAATCTGGTTCACTAGTTTGTGAGCCATTCTACATGCCTGTTGTATGGAGGCGGGCTCGTGTGAACTTATATCTTCTTGGATTCTTTCCGGTAATCCTTTCACAAACGCGTCGATCTTCTCTTCCTCATCTTCGAATGCTCCCGGACACAATAGGCACAATTCTGTGAATCGTCTTTCGTACGTGGTAATATCAAATCCTTGGGTTCGTAACCCTATAAGTTCTGTCTTGAGCTTATTGACCTCGGTTCTGGGACGGTACTTCTCGTTCATCAAGTGCTTGAATGCTGACCACGGTAGTGCGTAAGCATCATCTTGTCCCACTTGCTCTAGATAGGTATTCCACCATGTTAACGCAGAACCTGTGAAGGTATGCGTAGCGTACTTCACTTTGTCCTCTTCAGTACACTTACTTATGGCAAACACCGATTCGACCTTCTCGGTCCACCGTTTCAATCCGATCGGTCCTTCGGTTCCATCAAATTCCAAAGGTTTGCAGGCAGTGAATTCTTTGTAGGTGCATCCTACACGATTTCCTGTACTGCCAGATCCAAGGTTATTATTGGTATGTAGCGCAGCCTGTACTGAAACTATGTTTGAAGCTAGAAAAGTACGGAATTCCTCTTCATTCATATTCACGGTGTGTCGAGTAGTCGGTGCCATTTCCTTCAAAATAGTCAAATGGAACAAGTTAATCATACAGAATATTAAGAGTAGTTAATAGTATTTCGTAGCATAATATGAACTCATTTATAAAAGCTTTTTCTTCATATTAGCGTTTTATAAGTTTAAATTCGGGTAGTACCTACCCGTTAAGTTCATACTTAGTAGCTAATATACAATTCAACTACTACAATTCTATATAAAAAACTGATTATAATAATATTTCGCGTTCAAACTTTTATACAATATTTTACAAACTTACAATACCGCTTATTTTACATAAAGCATGAAATATAGCACACAATAACTTTGATACAAGATAGTTGTGAAGATAATTCTAGCTAGTACACAAGTCGTTCAGCAAAGGCAATAAAGACACGTAATTCATACGTCCAGAAACAAGTCATGCATTCTGGTTTTACTAGGACTACTTCCCATCCTTGGTCTTGTGCAACATAACCGTTATGGCAGTTGATAAGACAGCGTGTTGTAACGTCGTCAAAGGGACGAGGGTTACGTAATGTCCAACAGTCCCGTAATAATCTAAAAACCTCATTTCTTACCCCAATTACCGACTCCGTCACTTGTGGAAACGTTTTGTTTAATAGTTGTAGCCCGATGTTCTTGTTCTCACTTTGGTGAGAAGCGAACATTACTAATCCGTAAGCATAACATGCTTCTTTATGTTGCATGTTAGCCGCTTTTTCTAAATCACGAAGTCCAATATTCGGATATATTGAGTCAAAATAATTTCTTAACCCGTTGCGTAAAATAGCATTTGGGTTCCCCGCAATATATGCGTCAAAGTAAACACATCGTAACTTATGGGTTTCCCAATGTGATATCCCCCATCTTTCAAACGAAAGTCTCTTATAAACCAAGACATTCTTGGAACGTTCTTCGAATGTCTTACAAACTGATCTCGCCTTAAATAGTTGTGCCGAGGAATTCTGGCCGACTCTAGACAAGATTTCATCAATCATGTCTCCGGGTAGGTCTCTTAAAATATTGGGTTGTTTATCCATTTTGTGTTTTTAAACTGTAAAATAGACAAGAGTTAGATTCATAAAAAAATACTTATTAATACAAGCAATTTTTACATATATCATAAAGCATAAGAACACTATATTACATATATTACACCACACGAATACAACTATCTTATTCCGACTCGCTCGTTTCTTCTTCTTCGGTTTTGGTTCGTTTTACCAAGTTTCTAGGGATATATGATGTTCCCCTAATACGAGCCGTCGTTGTCCACATTGGTTTAGAAAAACCTGGTGGTTTAGAGGTTCCCGGGTCATTGTTACAACTTAAGAACTTCGGGGGTTGACGATACATATAAAGTTCATCGGGGTTGGAATTAGATTTCTCTATTTTTATGCCTTTTCCCTTATTATTTTCTTTTGCCTTTTTAAATTCAGTTGGGGTAATTTCTATAACATCATTGGAATTCTCGTCGGAATCCGATTCATCGGAGAATTGGTAATCCTCCCAATATTTTGCTTCCTTGGCGGAAACACCATTGACCATAATTAACCTTGGTCGGTTGGTTGAGGATTCTCTTTTACTTAACCGTTTTATTATTTCCCCCACCGGTTCTATTTCTTCTTCCGGTTCCGATTCTTCTTCCGGTTCCGATTCTTCTTCCGGTTCCGACTCTTCTTCCGGTTCCTCTTCGGGAACTTGTGAATCAGTCCACGAATCATTCCAATTTACATTTGACTCTTCATTATTATTAGGTGAGTCAATGGGACTTATTCTAGAGGTAGACATCTATCACATAATATCAAACACGATAAGAGATTAATATATCACATAATATTCATATGTTAAAAATATATAGTTTCCAACAAAAATGTTAAGCAATCATTTTTAAAGAAAACACGGTCGAAGTCCAGAATCACTAATGCATCCTAACAAACTCGATAAGACACACTAATGCAAATTTTCTGGTTCTCTAAGACCAACGCTCGGATACCAACTGAAATGTCCCGTTCTTATTGATTAAAAACGTTCCATATTAATTGATTTCGTTGCGAGGTTTTGACCTCTATATGAGACGTTTTTCAAAGACTGCATTCATTTTTAAAACAAACCATAACCTTTATTTCATAGATAAAGGTTTTAAAAAGCTTTACGTAGATTATCAAATAATGATAATCTAAAATATCCTGTTTACACACGACCATTACATAATGGTTTACAATACAAATATGTTACAACAAAATAAGTTTCTTGAATGCAGTTTTTACACAATATCATACAAGTATGGACTCCAAATCTCGTCCTTATTTAAGTATGCGACAGCGGAAGCTCTTAATAATCACCTGAGAATAAACATGCTTAAAACGTCAACAAAAATGTTGGTGAGTTATAGGTTTAACCTATATATATCAAATCATAATAATAGACCACAAGATTTCATATTTCAATACACATCCCATACATAGAGATAAAAATCATTCATATGGTGAACACCTGGTAACCGACATTAACAAGATGCATATATAAGAATATCCCCATCATTCCGGGACACCCTTCGGATATGATATAAATTTCGAATTACTAAAGCATCCGGTACTTTGGATGGGGCTTGTTGGGCCCGATAGATCTATCTTTAGGATTCGCGTCAATTAGGGTGTCTGTTCCCTAATTCTTAGATTACCAGACTTAATAAAAAGGGGCATATTCGATTTCGATAATTCAACCATAGAATGTAGTTTCACGTACTTGTGTCTATTTTGTAAATCATTTATAAAACCTGCATGTATTCTCATCCCAAAAATATTAGATTTTAAAAGTGGGACTATAACTCACTTTCACAGATTTTTACTTCGTCGGGAAGTAAGACTTGGCCACTGGTTGATTCACGAACCTATAACAATATATACATATATATCAAAGTATGTTCAAAATATATTTACAACACTTTTAATATATTTTGATGTTTTAAGTTTATTAAGTCAGCTGTCCTCGTTAGTAACCTACAACTAGTTGTCCACAGTTAGATGTACAGAAATAAATCGATAAATATTATCTTGAATCAATCCACGACCCAGTGTATACGTATCTCAGTATTGATCACAACTCAAACTATATATATTTTGGAATCAACCTCAACCCTGTATAGCTAACTCCAACATTCACATATAGAGTGTCTATGGTTGTTCCGAAATATATATAGATGTGTCGACATGATAGGTCGAAACATTGTATACGTGTCTATGGTATCTCAAGATTACATAATATACAATACAAGTTGATTAAGTTATGGTTGGAATAGATTTGTTACCAATTTTCACGTAGCTAAAATGAGAAAAATTATCCAATCTTGTTTTACCCATAACTTCTTCATTTTAAATCTGTTTTGAGTGAATCAAATTGCTATGGTTTCATATTGAACTCTATTTTATGAATCTAAACAGAAAAAGTATAGGTTTATAGTTGGAAAAATAAGTTACAAGTCGTTTTTGTAAAGGTAGTCATTTCAGTCGAAAGAACGACGTCTAGATGACCATTTTAGAAAACATACTTCCACTTTGAGTTTAACCATAATTTTTGGATATAGTTTCATGTTCATAATAAAAATCATTTTCTCAGAATAACAACTTTTAAATCAAAGTTTATCATAGTTTTTTAATTAACTAACCCAAAACAGCCCGCGGTGTTACTACGACGGCGTAAATCCGGTTTTACGGTGTTTTTCGTGTTTCCAGGTTTTAAATCATTAAGTTAGCATATCATATAGATATAGAACATGTGTTTAGTTGATTTTAAAAGTCAAGTTAGAAGGATTAACTTTTGTTTGCGAACAAGTTTAGAATTAACTAAACTATGTTCTAGTGATTACAAGTTTAAACCTTCGAATAAGATAGCTTTATATGTATGAATCGAATGATGTTATGAACATCATTACTACCTTAAGTTCCTTGGATAAACCTACTGGAAAAGAGAAAAATGGATCTAGCTTCAACGGATCCTTGGATGGCTCGAAGTTCTTGAAGCAGAATCATGACACGAAAACAAGTTCAAGTAAGATCATCACTTGAAATAAGATTGTTATAGTTATAGAAATTGAACCAAAGTTTGAATATGATTATTACCTTGTATTAGAATGATAACCTACTGTAAGAAACAAAGATTTCTTGAGGTTGGATGATCACCTTACAAGATTGGAAGTGAGCTAGCAAACTTGAAAGTATTCTTGATTTTATGTAACTAGAACTTGTAAAATATATGAAGAACACTTAGAACTTGAAGATAGAACTTGAGAGAGATCAATTAGATGAATAAAATTGAAGAATTAAAGTGTTTGTAGGTGTTTTTGGTCGTTGGTGTATGGATTAGATATAAAGGATATGTAATTTTGTTTTCATGTAAATAAGTCATGAATGATTACTCATATTTTTGTAATTTTATGAGATATTTCATGCTAGTTGCCAAATGATGGTTCCCACATGTGTTAGGTGACTCACATGGGCTGCTAAGAGCTGATCATTGGAGTGTATATACCAATAGTACATATATCTAAAAGCTGTGTATTGTACGAGTACGAATACGGGTGCATACGAGTAGAATTGTTGATGAAACTGAACGAGGATGTAATTGTAAGCATTTTTGTTAAGTAGAAGTATTTTGATAAGTGTATTGAAGTCTTTCAAAAGTGTATAAATACATATTAAAACACTACATGTATATACATTTTAACTGAGTCGTTAAGTCATCGTTAGTCGTTACATGTAAGTGTTGTTTTGAAACCTTTAGGTTAACGATCTTGTTAAATGTTGTTAACCCAATGTTTATAATATCAAATAAGATTTTAAATTATTATATTATCATGATATTATCATGTATGAATATCTCTTAATATGATATACATACATTAAATGTCTTTACAACGATAATCGTTACATATATGTCTCGTTTAAAAATCATTAAGTTAGTAGTCTTGTTTTTACATATGTAGTTCATTGTTAATATACTTAATGATATGTTTACTTATCATAGTATCATGTTAACTATATATATATATCCATATATATGTCATCATATAGTTTTTACAAGTTTTAACGTTCGTGAATCACCGGTCAACTTGGGTGGTCAATTGTCTATATGAAACATATTTCAATTAATCAAGTCTTAATAAGTTTGATTGCTTAACATGTTGGAAACATTTAATCATGTAAATATCAATCTCAATTAATATATATAAACATGGAAAAGTTCGGGTCACTACAAGATCGGCATAGCTCTTTTGATGATCATGGGCCGTCTTGAGACTCGCTTGAATTTGGACAATCTTCTCGGTAGTTTCATAGACGAGTTCGGGTCCGGTGAGTTGCTTTTCACCTACTTCGGCCCAACAGATAGGAGAACGACATCTTTGGCCATACAAGGCTTCGAAAGGTGTGGCCTTAATGCTTGCATTATAGCTATTGTTGTAAGAGAATTTGGCTAGCGGCAAATGCTTCTCCCAAGTCTTTCTGAAATCAATTACACAAGCACGAAACATGTCCTCCAGGGTTTGAATCATGCGTTCGCTCTGTCCGTCGGTTTGCTGGTGATACGCAGTACTCATATCTAAACGTGTTCCCAAAGCTTCTTGCAAAGAACGCCAAAATCTAGAAGCAAAACGGTCGTCTCGGTCTAAAATAATCGATGAGGGTACAACGTGTCGAGATACAACTTCCTTTATGTATAATTGCGCGAGTTTCTCTATCGTATCAGTTTCCTTCATGGCTAGGAAGTGTGCAGATTTGGTAAGACGGTCAACGATAACCCAGATGGTATCATATCCGCCTACCGTCTTTGGTAGCTTCGTGATGAAGTCCATCATTATTCCTTCCCACTTCCATTGCGGGATTTCGAGTTGCTGAAGTAATCCGGATGGCCTCTGATGTTCGACTTTGATATTAGAACAAGTTAAACACTTTCCGACATAAGTCGCAACATCCTTCTTGAGGTTTGGGCACCAATATTGTACCTTGAGGTCGTGGTACATCTTACCAGCTCCTGGATGAATTGAATACCTTGACTTGTGGGCTTCATCTAGAATTAGGTTTCGTAAATCCCCATAACCATGCACCCAGATTCTTCCGGTAAAGTATCAGAGTCCAGTCTCCTTGACCTCGAATCGAGAAATGAGAATGTTCAAGTGCTCTTGAGCAAGATTCTCCTCCTTGAGAGCTTCCTCTTGAGCTACACGGATTTGGCTATTGGGATTCGTGTGAATGGTGATGTTCAAGGCATGAACACGAAGTGGTACCATTCTTTCCTTTCGGCTCAAGGCATCGGCTACAACATTTGCCTTGCCAGGATGGTAACGAAGTTCACAATCGTAGTCGTTCAACGTCTCGATCCACAATCACTGTCTCATATTCAGTGGCTTCTGATCGAATATGTGTTGGAGGCTCTTGTGATCGATGAAGATAGTACTCTTGGTTCCATACAGATAGTGTCTCCACAGTTTGAGCGCAAAGACAATGGCTCCAAGCTCAAGATCGCGAGTAGTGTAGTTTCACTTGTGAATCTTTAGTTGTCGGGAGGCGTAAGCAATAACCTTCTTCCGTTGCATCAATACACACCCAAAACCTTATCGGGAGGCATCGCAATACACAACGAAATCATCATTACCTTCCGGAAGGGACATAATAGGAGCGGTGGTTAACTTTTGCTTCAGGGTTTGGAATGCCGACTCTTTCTCGGTTTCCCAAACAAACTTCTTCCCCTTGTGAGTTAACGCAGTCAAAGGACGCGCAATCAAAGAGAAACCGTCGATGAATCTACGATAATAAATGGTGAGGCCTAAAAATTGGCGGATATGAGTAGGAGTAGTGGGGGTTTCCCACTTGCTGATGGCTTCGATCTTTGCGGGATCAACCTTGATACCCTGATCGCTCATGATATGATCAAGAAATTGGACTTCCTTCAACCAAAATTCGCACTTGGAGAATTTGGCATAGAGTTGCTCTTGTCTAAAGAGTTCAAGCATGAGTTGAAGATGTTGCTCATGTTCTTCTTCGCTATTGGAATATATTAGGATATCATCTATGAAGATGATAACGAACTTGTCCAGGTACGGCTTGCATACGCAATTCATGAGATCCATAAACATGGCAGGTGTGTTGGTTAAACCGAATGGCATCACCAGAAACTCATAGTGACCATAACGAGTTCGGAACGCAGTCTTCAGTACATCGCTCTCCTTCACCCTCAACTGGTGATAACCTGATCGTAAATCAATCTTGGAGTAGACGTTGGATCCTTGAAGCTGATCAAAAAGATCGTCAATCCTGGGAAGGGGATACCGATTCTTGATCGTCAACTTGTTCAGTTCACGATAATCAATACACATGCGGAAAGTTCCGTCCTTCTTCTTCACGAACAAAACAGGTGCGCCCCAAGGCGATGAACTCGGTCGAATAAATCCACGGTCTAGCAGTTCCTGCAGTTGACTCTGCAACTCTTGCAGTTCAGAAGGTGCAAGTCGATAAGGTGCACGAGCTACAGGTGCAGCTCCTGGCACTAGATCGATCTGGAACTTCACTGATCTCGGCGGCGGTAATCTCGGCAATTCTTTTGGAAAGACGTCGGGAAATTCGTTCACAATTCGCACTTCTTCCACGCTTTTCTCCTCAGTTTCTAACTTCTTCACGTGCACAAAACGGAAAAACGCCCCTTTTTCATAACCTTTTGTGCCTTCAAGCAACTAATAAGGTTCAGCTTCGGGCTACATGTATCCCCGTAAACAATTAGTGGCTCACTATCTTTGCGTGGTATACGAAGAATCTTCTCTCCACAAATAACTTCTGCTCTCACTTTGGACAACCAGTCCATACTGACTATCACATCAAAGCTCCCCAACTTAATGGGTATCAAATCAATCTCGAAATCCACACCAGCTAAGCTTATAATACCTCCTAGGCCAATTTGGTCAACTTTCTCAAGCTTTCCATTGGCTACCTCAACGAATATACTCTCATCCAAAGGCACTAACGACCAATCCATCTTAGAGCAAAAGTGTCTACATACATAACTCTTATCGGCACCGGTATCAAATAGAACAGAAGCTAATAGTTTATTGATAGTGAATGTACCTGTAACCAAGTCAGGATCCTCGCGGGCATCTCTGGCGTTCATGTTGAAGACTCTTCCACGTGCTGGCCCATCATCCTTCTTCTTGTTAGGACATTCATTCTTGAAGTGGCCCTGCTGACCGCACTCATAGTACTTCCTTGGTCCACTTGGGTTTGTCCTCACAGCTGGGGTGGTGCTTTTACAATCTCTGTCGACGTGTCCAATCCTTTTACACTTCTCACACACTACGTTGCAGTATCCAGTGTGATGCTTATAGCATCTCTTACACTGGGGAAGACTACCTTTGTAGTTAGGGTTAGAGCTAGGGTTCGGGTTAGGATTCCTCCAGTCGTTGTTTCCCTTAAAATTCTCATACCTCTTAGCTGAGTTCTGGTTAAAACCTTTTCCCTTACTTCCGTCCCACTTATGTTTCCCATTACTAGCTCCCGATTCTGATTTCGCCTTTTCTGGCTCTTGGCGGGTAATTTGATTCATCAGGGTGTGCACCATGCGCATAGCTTCCAGGACATTCGCTGGTTTTGATGAAGTGATATTTCTTTGAATGTCCTTGGGGAGTCCCCACAGATACCTTTCCATTCGTTTGTACTTCGGCGTAACCATTGTAGGGCACATCAATGCTAACTCCAAGTACCTTCGGTTATAGCCATCAAGATCAGTTCTTACAACTTTCAGTTCCCAAAAATCCGCTTCCATTTTCTGAATTTCGGTTCTGGGGTAGTATTCCTTGATCATAGCCCTCTTAAACTCCTCCCATGGTGTAGCGTAAGCTTCATTAATTCCTCGTGCCTGGGCGAGCGTATTCCACCAAGTCAAAGCGCCATCCGACAAAGTGCAGAATGCGAACTTAGTCTTATTCCCTTCGGAGTAGTTACTCACACGGAACACAGATTCCAACTTCTCAAACCATCTAGTCAGCCCAACTGGCCCTTCTGTTTCACTGAAATTGTGGGGCTTGCAGCTCTGGAATTTCTTAAAAGTACACCCATTCTGGAAGTCGGGTTAGCCGGTGGAGCTTGGGGGTTGGCATTCACCATAGTTACGGCTACTCGAGCGGCTATCATCTCCTCAAGCTGTGCTGCTGTGGGCATTTCCCTTGGACCTCTTCCGTTAGCCATCGATCTTCCAAACAAAATTTTGACTTAAGTCAAAATCCATTAACCAACAACGTCACGGCATACGGTAAACAACATGGAAGCAAAACAGTACACGATAACTAAGCATGACAATAAGCAGCAGGTAGCACAAAAGCCAACATGAAATAAAATGCCATACAATAGATCAATAACAGTAGTTCCATTCATAATAAGAAAATTGCATACAACAGCATAAGGTTCGTACAATACATAAATGAAAAATAGGAAACTACAAAGGGAATACATAAAGAGATCTAATACAATAGTCTTAGGGTGACAGTGGGTAAATGATGTCCATCAGGTGGGACATCTGGTCCTCGAGCTCAGTTACCCGAGCACGGAGGGCATGCACTTCTCTTGTCAGTTCCTCGACGATAAGAGATGCTGGTGGGGCAGGTGGTGCAGATGGTGCCTGTGGTGCAGATGGTCCAGATAATGCGGTTGTAGTACTAGATGTAGACGGCACTGAGCGGGTGACCTTACGCACAAATGGATCGGCAGGATATGGTACAACCCTTTTTATGGGAGGTGACCCTAACCAACTGTCCATGTGCGTTCATGAACGGCTTACCTCCATTAACCCCTGGAATAACAGTACCATCAAAATAGTACCGCTTCTTCGGCGGGGTAGAGGGTGGCTGCACGGGCTCCTCCTCGGGGTCCTCCTCAGAATCCTCCTCGGGATCCTCCTCGCTGGTGTCATCGGATGATGATCCGTCTG